>NC_133664.1:100613512-100873609 GCF_037893015.1 Macrotis lagotis
TCATAGGTAATGTAGGTAATGCACACCCAGATAAAAGTAAGAAGGGTATTTATACATGTCAGACAAAGAATCATGAATCATGAACCTTATGGCAACAAGAAATCAAGTTACACATTTGATCACAAAAACGTCAGCTTATACATTGTTATTTTCTCATGGAATTGTCAAGTCTGTTTCAGTCAAGGGTGTAAATGAAGAAAATGAGTTATCTCCTTGCTGATTTAAGTTTCACAATGGCAGGAACCTATGTAGCTCTTACAGATATAACCAAACAAATTTCCTGCTTCCAACCATCTGTCAGAATAAATGACAAATGGAGAGATAACAGACCTTAACATAGATAGAGATAACATTCCAGAATTATAGTCCTAAATTGCAGATTGGGATATCAGACTCTGACCAGGAATATAGGTTGTAAAAGTAATTCAGTTTTGATACTATCTGTCTTATCATCTATCTAGCTATCTGTCTGTCTGTCTATCTATCTAATCTGATTTGGTCACATAGTATTTCTTAATAAACCATTTAGATTTCCATCAATTTTCCCTCTTCTTTAAGGGAATCATTTCTACTTGTATCTTCACTATTTCATCATTGAGCTTTCTTTATTTCCCTTGGATTGACGTCCACAGACAAATATTGTCTACTCACTCTTTCTCTGAAACCATTAAAAATTTTTCCCAAAATCTAACATGTGAATCAGTCTGCCTAAATTAATTTTTTTTATGAAATCTATTCTAGAACAATCAATTCCTATCACAAAAATAAAAAATAAAATAAATGTTCTTTTCACCCAGCTGGCAAAAGAATCTAGAATTTTTATTCCAAAGAATACTGACAGACATGTTTAAGATCTTAGGTCATGTCTCACTTGCCACTCCAATCCTTTAAACAGCTCCAATCCTCCTCTAAATATATACCATGTATTTACAAGGTGGTGAAGGATACACTAATCAACACAATATAAAACCTACATTTCTGAAGTAGCAGCTGATATTTGATGTCCCTAAACTGATGGCCAGAACTTTTTTGTTATACCTTCTTATACTCTTGTTAGTGAACGAGTCAATAAACATTGGGTGTATAGTTTTATCCAATATTTGTTGTCTTCTTCAAAGAATTATCAATCTCTAGTCAGTCACTAGACACAACATAACCAATTAAAATGATCACTTTCTTTTCTAATTCTGATTGACAGTGAAGAAAACCACTGATATTTTTGGGAAAAGGAGAATGACTTTCTCACTGAATTTTTATTAGTTCCATAAAAATTTAGGGTGAATTGAATGGGTTGAAAATTTAATAGAACATTTTTGTTTTGAATCAGATAGGAAGGTGGGAGGTTTGTACAGAGAATTTTATCTCTCTCATATAAGAGAGAGTATAAAAAACCCCTGAGTTTTTTCAACACACCTTTTCATTATCTTTTTCAATTCTTGGCTGTGAATTTAGATATGATGAGATGGCTGTAATGGTCACATTTCTCAGTTTGCTTTACTCTAGAATAAACAAATTTCAACTTTTTCAACTTTTAGATAGTTTTAGGGACTAAGAGATATATCGAAGAGATGGTATGAATTTGTTTCAGCTAGTCAAAACAAATGGGCAGTAGATTTTTGGTGAAAAGTGTTCTACCTAAGGCACAAGGAATTAGATATATTGGGAATAAGTTCAAAATTGATTTTAAAGGAGAGTTTAACTTAAAACAGCATCAAAAATCTAAATGGACATTTGATGCATTAACTACATACTTATTTATCTAATAATATTTATCCAATATTATTACACTATTAGTTGACCCAAACCAGTTAGAATGACACCTAGCAGACAGTTATGGTCCATAATACTAGCAGTAGAGAAATTATTAAACCCTATTTACCAACTAATTCAATTGTACTGGATAATTATTACCTATTTTTTTCTATCCATCTATCTATCTATCTATCTATCTATCTATCTATCTATCTATCTATCTATCAATCACTAAAATCTTCAGGTGGGCTGTGACTGAAGTTCAGGTAGGTAGCATTTATTACTTGGTCTGCATGCAAGGTATCTAATATTAAGGCAGAATTTTTTAATCTTTCATATGTCATAGGGATCTTAGAAAGTCTAGTAAAGCCTATAGATACCCTTTAAACTTGTGAAAGAAATATTACATTTCAATTAGAAGTTGGTGAGAGTAAAGCTGGATTTTTTTTCCATTCTAAAGACAAATATCCCCTGAATTCTACTGATAGGCCCTGGGTTGAGAAATTTCAAGGATTTGACTGGATTTCTGCTTAAAGAAGACAAAGTAAGAAAAGTAAGTATATTATTAGATAGCAGAAGAGTACTGAAAACAATTTTTCAAGGAAAATGGAGAAAATCTTCTTTGATAAGAGAGTTATAATATTTCCAGAGTATGGATATCAATGCAATAAACAGTCACTTCTGATATGCTTTCTCATGAATCTTTATGGATCATCAAATTCTGGTCCAAGCTATTTTGTAAAGAAATCATTAGAAAGTGATGATAGAATTTTTTCCATGTGCCTGAGAAAAAATTGTCTGGCACTATAACTGCTGGCAGTGAATTACAACACAAGTTTCCAAACATTCTGCTTATGGAAGGTCTCCCTGAAACATTTAATGATGACAAATTGTTCCCAACTGGGCAAATAAACATAGTGATTGTAGACAATTTAATGGATAAAACTTTTGAAGATCTAATGATGTATTGAAGCTATTGCTAAAATTGCCCTTAACAGATAAAAAGGGAATAGACCTTTTTCATGGAAAATTCAGGTCTTAAGAAGTGTGTGTGTGTGTGGGGGGGCAATAGCTGTTTTTCAACCTATGCTTCCTAAAAATAAATTCCATCTCATAATAGCTCCTGATTCTCTGTTGAACTCTCAACAGGACCTTTGAAGAGATAAAGATTTGGAGGTGGGTAGGATGGGGAAGAATGATATGATTTATTTAGAACAGAGTGGGATTTATAAGGAAGTTCAGATAGGTTTAAAAAGGCAAATGATACAAAAGAAAAACAAAAAAGATTGTGAATACCATAGATTCAGAAAGGTCTAAATTTACAACAAAAAAAGAGATCTCCAAGTTATGAGATGGAATAAGAAAGAATAAGCACTCAAGATTTAATTTCTAGATCACATTGGATAGTTTCTCATGTCATAGAATCTGGCCATTAAAAGGAAAGTATTATATCTAAAATATGCAATAAGTCTACTTATTCACTTATTATTGGAAGGATAGATCAGGGCACAGCAGCTTTAAATCTATATCTTTGTGATTTTAGATGTTGTGCTATCTGGTTTAATTGTTTAAGGTATTTAATTGTTTTATTATCTGTGGGGCCTTTAAACATAGTTTCTTTTGTTTAACTCCCTTGACATTGTGAATTTTTATTTTGCTCTGTCTGATAGTATGATTGAACATTTGACTCTTTTTTTTAAGGTTTTTGCAAGGCAAATGGGGTTAAGTGGCTTGCCCAAGACCACACAGGTAGGTAATTATTAAGTGTCTGAGACTGGATTTGAACTCAGGTACTCCTGACTCCAGGGTCAGTGCTCTATCCACTGTACCACCTAGCCGTCCTAATTTGGCTCTTTCTTAAAAATCCGTCTGATACTATTAAATTATGTTCCACCTTTTTATAATCACCTGTATTTACTCTTTCAAGTATATTCCTTGAATACAATAAATGACTGGATATTATTTCTTACTTATTTGGTCATGTTACTTATTGAATTTTAAAATCTACTTTCATTTATTGTTATGGTTACACTGAAGTTTTCTCCATTTGCTTCTTTTATGTTGATTTTTAATTACCTTTCCTTTTTAAATTCAGCATTTGATCTCCATATTTAGTTTTGCTTACACTCCTCAATAACCTTTACTGGATCTTCATCCAAGTCTTGGTATCTACTGTGGCTTCATCCCAAGGTTCTTCCCTGGACCTTTCTTCTTTTTCACTCTGTGTTATTGTCTGCCTCAGTTGTCTCTCTTCCAACCTTAAATTATCTGTTTCCATCTCTCTGTCTCTCTATTTGTCTCTCTTCCTTCTGTTTCTCTCCTCTCTATCTTTCTGTCTTTATCTCTCTGCCTCTCTCTGTAATTCTTTCTTTGTCTCTGTCTCTCTGACTCTCTTATCTCATAATTCATATGGCATTAGTTATCACATTTATATTGTTGATGAATAAATCTGTATTTTCAGTTTTAATCTTATTCTAGAGTTCTATTCCTACATTACCAAATTACAAATACCTACAAGGTATATCCGACTTAGGATCCCATAAATATCTCAAATACAAGATGTATAAAATGACACTCATTATCTTTCTTCCTTTTTCTATGTATATATATGTATAATACAAGTTATATATTCCTATAGTTAGACATATATATACACATTTATACATAAGTGCGTATACAGAGCACACATATGCATATATTGTATATATAGAATATATATACACTACACACATACATATCTATCTATATATAACTATATATCTAATATATATATACATACACATAAACATATCTATATATGTATATGTGCTCTGGAGCTACTTGTCCAACCTTCATTCATGTTGCCAGGAATAAGAGTGCAAAGTAAACTAGAAAAGTCATAACTCAGAGTCTCTGGGGATCCTTTTGCTGAATATGCAAGATGTTTTCTTTAGATTTAATGTAGATTTTTTGCTTAGATCCTTGTAGAATCAGGACTTTACTTTTCTCCATCTTATTCAGCCTGTCCTTCTGTTCCAATTGTATACATTGCAATCAGCTATACCTATCCTGAGGATACTGCTAGGACTCTGTTGAAAAAGTTCAAATAAGCGAGTCATCTGAACTTTAAGAAGTTCTCCTCCTGCCAATAGTAGTGGTGGGAGTGAGGAATAAAGACCAAGAAAAAGACTGAGATTAAGGGACCTTTACCATCACCACCAGTGTCATTCCCTCCTAATCAATTTATTCTTAAGAGTTTAGGTAGCAAGTCTCTATCATAAGATATGAGACAATTAAAATTTTATATTCTAAAATGAACTTTTGATATATAGATAACTCTCAGAATGACCAAGTTTCTTAACTAAATGCATACACATTTCTTGTGCAACATCATTCCATTCAATTTAATGGCTTTTAAGGACTTCCAAATTGATTAAAGACTTTTTTTTCTGCTTTTGGTTTAAAGCCAATGCTTGATTAGTTATTTGAGAGGTTAAGAGAATTAGGGAATAACATCCTGACACTCACTTTGAAAAGTGTATGGTAATTAGTTGATTTAATGGGTTAATACTTTCCCATTACATATGGATATGAATTCCCACAATTGAGGCTACTCATCATCCCTTGAACCCATAAATTCCCCCTTCTGAAAAGGGAATTAAGCCTGGAAAGTATATTGCCTGCTGTAGAAGACATTTTCCTGTTATAAACAATTATTCCACTTAAAACATTAAAGGATCTCCTCAAATATTCCTTGATAAAACCCTTTCATTTCACATCTAGGGCAATACTCACCATCCTCTAATCTGGCCCATATTAGTCCCTTTTACTGTTTTTACCCACTTGTTGAGAAACTTTTTCTTTTCTACATATCTCTAGGCTAGGTAAGGGGGGAATCTTCAGATTACCTTTTAATCTTGACTCCTCTGTCCCTAGTAGAGAAATTCCTTACTGCATTATCCTTTAAGCAAATGATATTGATGTGCACAGAGAAATATGAAATTTAGTTCATAGTATCTGCTTTTATTATCCAGAATCTATTAAAGTTCCTTAACTCTGAAAGTCTTATTGTAGCTTATTGACTGTTCTCACAATTTGATAGTATTTTTTATTTTAAAATGGCTAAAAATATAAAAATTCATGTCATACCTCATTTTTCTGTGTGTAAATACTTATTAGTCTTTCATGTGTATCTTTAATTTTTAGTTTGTGGGGTTTTTTGACTTTGTTGATTTGCTCACCTCTACTTCCAGTTTCCTTTTTTTCTTTTGCCTTAATATTAGTTTATTTATATTGTTTGTATCAGGTATACTAATAAACAGGTTTGTTAAGTTTTCTATTCAACTATTAGCGATTGATATAATTCATTCACTTCCTATTTTCCATGTTGATAGCTACATTAGACACACTATTGATTATACATATATTTCAGGAAGTGTTGCAGTGTTCTAGGACTTAATGTAAATAGAACAATGAAGCTCACAAACTAAAGTATTTAGAGTACCTTATCATCCAGAGAAATCTCTCTTGAATTTCAACTTTGTTCTGGATCTTATCTATCAAAAGCCTTTGGGGGTGGCTAGGTGGTGCAGTGGATAGAGCACCTGCCCTGGAGTCAGGAGTACCTGAGTTCAAATCTGAGCTCAGACACTTAATAATTACCTAGCTGTGTGGCCTTGAGCAAGCTACTTAACCCCATTGCCTAGCAAAAACTAAAAAAAAAAGCTTTTGGAGAAGTTCTTTCTCCTTATATGTCTTACTGTTAATGATGAAAAACATTTAATTTCTATGATCTAATTATTTTGGACAGGGATAGTCTTAATTTTCTCCTTAAGGAAATATTGAGTGATTGTGATGGGAAACATCTTGTCAAAAAAGCACCATTAATGCAACATTTTGCTTTACAATATTAACAAGAGGAAAAAGATGACTAGATTAACTTAAGTCTATTATAAAGCACTATTAATGACTCAGAAATTCTCCTGGAAACAAAAATAATCCCTTCTTTATCAATATTCACTATCAATATGCAGTATTGCATTATTATACAAAACACGAGTCAAAATAAGATTCACAAATCTGAAAAGTAACCATCATTCTGCTAGCAATGGAGAAACATATGGAAGATGTAAACAGGTCTCATCATGGAACCAATGAAAAACTATGATGTACAGGAATGAAAAATATCATTAGGAAAATGTATGATGGGAAAAAGAGATTGGCTAATCACATGATAAAGCTAAATGATGTCATATATGCAGCTTAAGCACTCTAATTATATGACTATATTGTTGGCTTTAAGTAATAAGGATCCCCTGTAATGAACTTGTAGGAAATGGAAAATGATAACAAACAGGCAAGAATGGATAGATTTACAGTCCACCCAGATTGGAGGGAACATCTAAACAGAAAATATTAGAAATCAATTTAGGTATTACTTGTCCCTTTACTTTTGTAGAAATGTTTCCAATGACTGTATTTTTTTGAAGATCCATCCACCTTCACTAATGATTAGACTTAACTCAATCATTTTTTAAATATATTAAGTACCCATTATGTATCAGATACTGCACCCAGTCCTGAGGATAAAAGGATGAAGAATAAGCCAATCTTGATTTAGGAGAAATTAGGACATAATTAGAGGGATTTCTTTCTTTTTTTTAGGTTTTTTTTTTGCAAGGCAAATGGAGTTAAGTGGCTTGCCCAAGGCCACAAAGCTAGGTAATTATTAAGTGTCTAAAGCTGGATTTGAACTCAGGTACGCCTGCCTCCAGGGCAGATGCTCTATTCTCTGCTCCAATTAGCTGCCCCAGGGATTTATTTTCTAATGGACAAAACAACAACCAAATTTAAAATTTATGTAGCATAACTATAAAATGAATGGATAAAATATATACAAATTCATTTAATTCAAGTGTGGGGGAACTTTTGTTCAATTGGGGTAATCAGAAAATGCTTCCTAGAGAAGCTGGTGCTTGAATTGCATCCTAACGAAAGTAAGTAACTATTACAGGCATGTGGAACAGTATGGCCATAGCCACTGAAAAAGGAGGTGGAAAGTCATATGAAGAAAGGGAGAAATAATATCCAATGAGACTGGTAGTGAAAGGATTTAAGCTAAACAAAGAATTTTATACTTTATAATAATAGAACTTCAGGAGCCACTATGCTTTACTGAATCAGACAGTGATATGAATAGATCTGGACTTAAGGAATATCATTTTGGCATAACAAAAGGTTATAGTATTATGACCTACTTGAAATTTTTTTCTTTTTTTCAGTTCTGAAACTTTTTAAAAATTATTTATTTATTTTCATATCTTTTGTACCTGCCTATTTCCAAGCCACAAAATTTCCTTCCACCTTCCTTTCCCATTCCCTTCCTTTCAGCAGGGAACAGTCAGGTTAGCATTTTACATACATATTTTGGTAAACATATTTACAAATTAGTAATTTTTGACATGAGGAAATTGTATTAAGGGAAAGAGATACATAAGAAATAAATTTTTTTAAAGTGTTCATCAGAATCGGAAGGACTGTTGCTTTTTTTCCCTGTGCGTTTTGTTTTGTTTTTCTTACTCTGGTTGGGGCTAATATAGTCCATAGCTGGTCTAAAGTTGTCTTAGCTCTCTGGACTGCTGATAGGAGCGGCTTCCATCAAGGTTGTTCATCTCATAATGCTGTTGATGTGTACAATGTTCTCTTAGTTTCCTTTATCTATATTTAAAAATTAACTGTTATGTTATCTGCTTTGAAATTAAGCTTGTACCTGGACTTTCTTAAATTTTTTTGTCCCTCAGTCATATTCTTGCACTTCTATTAGCTGCTATTATTCCTGGTGTCTGGCTACTCTTCTCATTCTATGAACTCATTTGGAGGTTTTTGGCAAAGATTTTAGAGTGATTTGCCATTTCATTCTTTTGGTCATTTTACATATGAAGAAACTGAGGCAGAGTTAAGTGATTTGCCCAGGGTCACAGTTACTAAATGTCTAAGGCCATATTTGAACTCTACACCCAGTACTCTATTCATTATTCCACCCAGCTGCCTCTATTCCCTGTATGAACATAGACCAGTAAGACTTCTCAGCTTCCATTTATTCAACTCTAGATTGTAGATGATAACCTTCATCCCTACTTCTAATAATTGTGATAAACATGAGACAATGTATGTAATATGCTTTGTCTTATTCAAAACTCTACATAAATGGCAATTGTTATAATATTATTTCATGTGCAAAGCACTCTATAATGAATGGGCAGTGATAAATATATATTATAGATAATGCTCCAAAGGAACTTAGAATATAATTGGGGGAAAGAGTAAGTATAAAAACAAATAAGATTCAAGGGAAAGTCAGACTAAAGGAAATGGCCTGAGAAGTGCTATAAAATTTTTGAGAAGCAGTTAATTTTTTCAAGTGATATTTTATTTTATTTTTCCAATGACATGTTATGAAAGTTTTTCGACATTCATCCACATGTATATACATATTTTAAGTTACATGATTTTTCTGTCACCCTCCCCTTCCCCCCCAACCCCTCAGTGGCAAAGAGTCAGGTAAATATTGAACATAAATACACATTAATGTTTAACATATTTACAGATTAGTCATTTTCAGTATCATGAATTAGGATTAAGGAAAAAAGAAAGAAATCCATGAACTAAGGAAAGAAATTTTTAAAAACTGAATGTAGTGTTCATTCAGATTTTGTGGGTTTTTTGGTTTTTTTTGTTTGATTTGTTTTTATTCCTCTGAATGGGGATACCATTGTGCATAGGAGATCTAGGGTTATTCTAGCTCCGTCAAGGTTGATCAACTCACAATCTTATTGTTAATGTGTAGAATGTTCTCTTGGTTCTGCACCCTTCACTCAGCATCCTGTAATTCATTCCATACTTCAGAGGTTAATTTTTTTAAAAAAATAACTAGTATGTTATAAAATTATTTTCAATTAATTTCAATAAAAACACTGATTAGAAATAAGGGGACCTAGATTCAAATACTTCTGCAGATATTTCTTATCTGCATGACCTTAGGCAAGACACCCTTTTGGGACACCTGATACTCTTCTCAGTTACTTCATCTATTAATTGAGGTCATTGTACTATATGTCTCTTTCAACTCTAGTTCAATGAGCCCTCTAAGTTAATTGATTGTTTTATATGCATTTTCCAAGGCATATTTGATCATTGTAAGTGATCATTATAAATCAATTTTTGTTGTTCTGTTGTTTCAGTCATGTCCAACTTTTCATGATGCCATCTGGGGTTTTCTTTGTAAAGATACTGGAGTGGATTGCTATTCCCTTCTTCAGCTCATTGTACAGATGAGAAAACTGAGATAAATAGGGGATTAATGACTTGTCCAGGGTCATGTAGTTACTAAGTATGTGAGACCAGATTTGAAATGCAGAAGATGAGTCTGCCTATTTTAAGCCCAGGACTCTAACCTTTGCATGATCTAATTGCACCTTTTTACACATGAGTACACAAGGCTAATTTTTCCTTTCTGATTCGGCTTTTCAGGAAATTCATGTCAAACCTATTATCATAATTAAAAATTAAAATTTTCATAAAAAATAAGAGTCATAAGACTCTCCTCACCCATTTCACATGTATATGTAAAGAATATGAAATATTTGATAACCATTCATTAGACCTTAGAAATCTGGAAACACTACAGACTCTCTGGAATAATTTTAAATAATATTCATGCTAGAATTCTACTGGAAAGGTTACTTCACTCTTCAACACAGAATTATATGGAATCTAAACAATCTTTTTATGTATACTGATATAAAAATTTTAATTCAAAATTGTTTTAGATAGTTAGAGAGGCAGGTGAAATATCCTAGAAATAACACTAAGTTGGAAATCAAACACTCTGATTTAAGTTGTGACTGTTAATTGTTGGCTCTTAGACTTTTGCTGAAAAAAAATGTTTTGAGCCTTATCTCCTAGTCTCTTAAAAAGAAGGTGCTTTACTATCTAGAACTCTAATGTTTTTTTCTAGATTTGTGATTCTATGAGCCAATAATTAAACTATATTAAGATCTGATAACTTCTTTTGAATGAGTATCTAAATTATCAGAAATGTTCGTAATAAAATTTATCATATCATTCTGTTTTGATCATTATAACTTATCATAAGTTATTTTTGTTTAATAGATCTAGAAAATACTTTTGGCTAAAAACAATATGATTCTGATGATACATAAAATAATATTAGAGATATATGGAGGGGTGATAGGGACTGGAATAGGATCAGAGCTGGGATCTAGAGACTTTTGTTGATCCCTTCTTGTACTGGTTGTAGTTAAAATGACGCAGTCTGAATTAACAATACTTTGACATGAAACACAAAGATATTTTTGTCTCTGTTTAAAAGAAAATGCCTTTAGCAATCATTGTTTGACATCCTTCACTTTCCATGTCCTCTTTCTTTCTCCATAAGACAAGTTCCACATGAAAGGATTAGATTTTAATTACATAAAATTCAGTGTAAAAGTTGGATAACATTGTAATTTCTAGACTAATCCATCCATGACTTTTGAATTGCTGCCTAATTAAAAATTTAAAAAAAGCACAGCACCACAAAAGACAGTGCTGTCTAGTAAAAGAGAGCCAGCCTTGAAACTAGGAAGACCTGGGGTCAAGTCCTTCCTTTGACATATATTTGCTGTGTGATACTCAGAATGTTGCTTTATCTTCCAGAACTCTACAAGTCTCTTAAGTGGTATTTTACTGGTAGATGAAGCTTCATCCTTGTTGTTCCTTACAATAATGAAATCAGGTCACTCTATATCCCCTAACTACAGATTTGTAAATAATACAGTCTAAAATAGTAGTCTACATAGAAGAATCAGTATAAAACTATTTGATTTTGATTTTCCACAGAAATAGTTAAGAGGCATTGTGTCATATTAGATACATGACAGAATATATATTTCAATTTCATGCAAATTATCTAAAATAATATAATAAATAAATACATGTTCAAAATGATAATTATATTAACAAAAATCTAAAGGCAATGATATAACAAAAACTAGGGGTCTAAATCTTTAAAGCAACATTTGAATTAGCAATGGAATGTTAGGAAGGAACTCTGGTAGACAATCCTAACAAGGCATCTTCCTGAATAGAGGAAGTATCCAGCTCCCACATACTTATTCTAGTAAATTCTGGAAGTGCACTCTATTCTTAAAATGGTGAAGAAATTCAATGAGAGATTATAGTATGAGATCAAGTGACTTCTTCTACCTCAGAATGAAGCATAGAGTCAGACAGATGCCCCAAAGCAATTGAAAATAGGACTTTTATAGCAAAGGAAGGTATAGCAGGTCTGAAGACAGAATTTATGTAACTTAAATAGTTCTGTGTTTAGAGACACCAAGAATGAATAGATTTCCTTATAAAGACCCAGGGAGTGGTAACAGGTGTGAAATACAGCAACTAGTGCAATGACCATCATTGGTGTCAGACCTGGACAGCCCAGATCTAGTGGCTTTCTGTCCAAAGCCACCAGAGAGGACCCAAATGATCAAAGGTGGGGAACCTAACCCCAGGAGGAAGAGACAGAACCTATTTGAGCTTGTGCAAGAGTAAGCAAATTGGTCACCCTATCCTAAAACCCAAAATAGTATGGAACCTGACTATGACACAAAGTCCCAATTGGGGAACTAAAGCTGAAGAGATGAGTAATCACAGGAAATACCAACCAGATTAATAAAATACTTTACAAATCTGGATTCCCCCTCAAAAAGGGAGTAATACCATAACCACAAGTAAAGACTCGAAGGAAAAGTCTATGTATTTTCCATAAGCAATAGAAGAATGAATAAATTAAGAGATCTGGAAGAGAGAATTAGCAATAGAAATAACTTAAAAGAGAATGTGGTGAATCTTTCTTAAGGAGTAGAATCCCCAAACTTCTCTTATCCAAAAATAGAGATTTAGTCAAGCAAGTCAATGGGCCTGAGCAGGCTCTAGACCCTACTTATATTTCCCAAACTCCAGTTTGGAAATAAAAATGGGATGCATTTGAAGATTCTGCTTTTTGCAGAATTAAACAAGATCCTGGTTTACATTCAAATGAACTTAGTTGATATAAACACAAAAACAAAATAAGAATATTAAAAACTAGTATTTTTTGGTTTAGAAAGGAAATTGATTCTTTACAGACCACATGGAACTCTCTCCAAAAAAGAATTTGGGACTTGGGAGTCATTTCATTTCATTGCATTCAGGTCTAATTAAATGAATTTGACTAGAGTTTATGACATAACTTTGAATCTCAGGACTCTGAATATTTTACCCTATCCTTAATTCACTATTGGTCTCCTATCTTCTTCCAACAATTACTTAAAAAGTAAGCAATCAATGAGGAGCTACAGTGAGAAAAAAGAAAGAAAATAAAACTGCCCATCTCAGAGAAACTTTATATGCAAAGATTAGAGACCCAGAATGGGTCTCTCTTCATCCCTCATCCTCTGATAAGAAATCAGTTGTCCTAAATGAGAATTCCCCCATAGTTCCATCAGCATGTATGGATATCCAATTACAATCTAGTAAAAATTTTCAAGTGTCTCTTTTAATTCAAGTACAGATCAATTTCTCTACAGGTCCCACAGAAGTCTTGGCAAATAGTCTCTGGATTTGTATTCTAAAATCTTCCAATCATGAATCTTTTCTACTATTGCCAGAATAATTCAAATAGAATTTGAGACTCAACTAGTTTAACTCATAGGCTCAGAAGAAGAAAATGAATGAATAAATAAAACATTAATAAGTATATATTATATGCAAAACTCTGTGCTAAGTGCTGGAGATACAAATATATGTATGTTTTCCCCCCCTTTTATTATCTTTGTGGGACCTAGTAGTGGTATTAATGGATCAAATTTTATTGCCTTTGGGAGATAATTTCAATTTGCTCTCCAGAATACCTGGATCAGTTCACAACTCAAACAACAGTTCATTGATGTCCCTATTGTCTCCACATCCCTTCCAACATTGATCATTTTCCTTTTTTTTTGCCACTTTAGCCAATCTAATGGATGTATAGTGGCAGTGTAGGGTTGTTTTAATTTGCATTTCTCTAATCAATAATGATTTAGTCCATTTTTTTCAAATGACTCTAGATAGCTTTAATTTCTCCATCTGAGAACTGCCTGTTCAAATCATTTGATCATTTATCAATTGATAACTTATTTGTATACTTGAAAATTTGATTCAGTTCTCTATAAAATTTAGAAATGAGTCCTTTATCTCAGACACTAACTGTGAACATTGTACCCCAACTTTCTGCATTCCTTCTACCTTTGGTTGCATTAACTCTATTTGTGTGAAAACTTCATCTTAATGTAATCAAAATTATCTCTTTCTCTTGTTTGATTATAACTCCACCCCTTTCCATAGATTTAACAGATTAAACTATTCCTTCATCTCCAAATTGCATTGTAGTATCATCCTTTAATTAAAATCAAGTACTCAGTTTGACCTTATCTTAGTATAGCATAGAGTCAACCCTTCAGAATTCTAAATCAGAGATGTCAAAAACACATGTATGGAAAGTATGGAAAACATTAAAATGTAACTGGGAAATATTTAACTAAATAAAATTATAATAAAATATGGAGAATACTAATTTGTGATTTTTCCATTTCAACATAGGTCTACATATTGGGATCCATTTTTATTTGAGTTTGATACAGCCATTCTGGAGGGGTTTGAATTGGCCCTTCTTAATTACCATAAACTTAAGCCCCTTCCAACTGTTTTCTTTATATTGCAAGAGAATCAGTTTGTATCATCTGGTCCTATTTTGCCATTTGGTAATAATAAATTATGACAGCTATATTTACTCCAAAGATATAAAAAGAATAACAATATACATTCTCCTCTCCCCCCACCTCCAGCATCTCAGAGACATATTCTCTTCCTTTACCTCGGAGGGAGTAGACTTTACCTTGGTTGGTCCAAGTTTAAGCCCAATTAGTCATGTCTACTTAGATGAGCACTCAATTCACTTTCCACTGATGGGGGCTCATGACGTTCACCCCACACTTTCTCCTTGCTCTGTAGAAACCCAGTTCTATACTGAATACAAAACCCAGTTTGGACTCTTATTCCTGGATTCCCAGGAGTCCTCTCCCAAACTCCCAAGAGACTAAGTTGAAACTAGATAGAAACTACTACTGTCAGTAATAGTGCTCCCTTTATTTATAGTAGAAAATAAACACAGGCCAAGGACAAAGACCCTTTCATCAGGCATATTTCCTAATACAGATATAAGTTCTCTGAGCTTCTCCTTATAGGATGATTGCTCACTGTGACCTAGAACTGAATAGTCACCAAGATGCCCCAAGAGTGAATGAAGCAAAAGAAAAAGTGGCTAATGTTGACATGTTTTAATCCTCTGCAACCAAAGAAAGACTATGTTGATTTTTCAACACAAGACTAGCCAACTAAAACTAATTAACTATGTCCATGCATCCTTAGATCTATCTCCCCAAGGCAATTTCCTTTTATTTAATCAAGATGCTGCCTTTCACTTAATCAAGCTCCCTAGGTTCTTCACCTGGTGAGATTGACTAGCCTAGTGACCTGATAGAGTATAGTCATATGCCAGACCCCAGTTATATTCACATACTTATACATATCAATTCAAAGAAATTTCCAGAAGGAGAAAGCACTATTAACTATAGAATCAGGAAAACATTCAAGGAACAGGATGTTGAATTGCATTTTGAAGGGACTTAGGAATGCTATAAAGCAGAAATTAGAAGGAAGTACTTTTCAGAATTGGGAAAGGGTCTTTTGTCCAAAGATAGAGATAAGAAAAACACCTCAGGAGCATATAAAGTCTGATAAGCAACTTTGACTGGAATGGAAAGATGAATTGGATAGTGTAAGGTGAGATTAGAAAAGTAAGCAAGAGCCAAAATATAGAGTCCTTTAAATAACTGAGAGGATTTTGAACATAGACCATTTGAGGTCAGAAATTGTTTCCTGCTTGGTTATGTAGTTTCAGTATTTAGAATTGTTTCTGGTACATAGGAGGTACTTAATAGATGTTTGCTAACTGATTGATTTAAAGTCAAAATGAGGAGTCACTGGATTTTTTGGAGGGTGGCAAACATTATCATATCTATATTTTATGAATTTCAACTTGGCAGTTAAACAAAGGATGGATTAGAAACAAACGGGAAGCAGGAAGACTAATTAGGCGAGTATTTTAATATCTAGACAAAAGATGAAAGGTGTTTGTTCTACTGGAGGAAAAGGGATGGAAATGATATGTTATAGAATTACAACAGGATCCACAAGACTTGGCAACTAGTGTATTGAATGTGTGGGTTGAAAAAAAAGAGAATAAGCAAGTATAACTGTCAGGGTATGAACCTGGATGACTAAAGAGATAAATTTGCACCAGATTAAAATGGAGACATTTAAGTTAAAGATAAATTTTAGGGAAATATCAAATATTTTATTTTTAATTTGATGCCAATGGGACATAGAGAAGGAGGTTTCCAATTGGTACTTGGTAATAGAGGACTGGATTTTAGAAGAGAGATTAAAATTGAATTGTGGATTTTTGAGCTATAAAAAGGGAAATGATCATTGAATCTATGAAAGATAATGAAGAGAAACAAAGAAAGATTGGTCATTACATAATGAATTCCTTTGTCCATAGTAACTCATGACAATTATCTACTATGACATAGAAAATCATGATCCACAATGAGGAAAATGATGATCTTTTGAAATATGGAATTTAAAAATGTCTTGAAATATATTAGACATTAAAAGGACAATACTATAGATTATTTAAAGTATAACTTCAAAAATTTATTCACTCAACTCCTTACAGATTGATATTATAGATTGTTTTTTAGCAGTGAGAAAAAATATGAATTTTAGATCAGTTCTTCATAAGTGCAGTAAGGTCATAGAACAATGAATGACTAAACTTTCTTAGTTAACTATGATTTATTTACATAGTGATCTTATATGGCAAGGAATTGAAAACACCCAACTTATTCTACATACAATATGACAGTCAATGAATTGTGTATCAAGAGAACTGATAAAATTCAGTTCTGTTTTTATAGATCTAATCATAATATTCTTCAGAACCAACTTTAACTCTTGTCATCTCCTGAAAGAGAATGGTGATTTTTCTTCAATAAAGATTCTACTTAATCAATTTTAAGATCCAGTTATAATTTTCTAATAAATCAAAATATTGACTTTTCCTCATAGAATTTAAATAATAATTTTATGGTATGAGGCAGATATTTTTATATATAATGATTTCTTTATATAACAAGTTTAAATCCTTATATATGTATACAAATGCATACATAGAGATATTTCTATTAAAGAAGACAATTGTGTTTGAAAATTAAGGTACTCTGGGGCTACTAATAATGAGTTTGATAAAATGTGTTCAGTAATAGTTTGTTGTGAATGTTCTGCACCTTTCAGGGTAGCATTCTTGAATTTAAAATGTCATTGCACTTTCTGCTTTGATGAAAGTCTAATTTCCTGCAGAGTAAAATATAAACTAAGTAAATCTGGAGGAGAAAATTTCATGAAATAAAGATAAATTAGTAGATAAACACAAAGTGATTATAAAAGTATAAGGAAGATGGAAAAAGGTCAATTATTTTTAAATTACTTGACTTAACTTCTTCTCCTACAAAAATGAAAACATAAATATATGAAGTCAGAGTCTCTTTTGACCATAAAAAATGGAAAACAAGATGACCTGAGGCAGAGCCACAAGTAGTTGCCTTTTCTTTTTCATCATGGACAACAGCATATAAAAAGGAGGAAAAGAACAATACAACAGTGAATAGAGGGTATGATACAGAAGAAAAAAAGATATACCTCCCTTTTATCCTATTACTAAGAATGGGAAGAGAATTTCCCCCAAATGGGTATTGAGACATTTATAGAATCCAATATTTAAAGTTGGAAGATAACTCAGAGGACTAACTCTGAGGAAACTGAAAACCATGTGCATGTCGAGGGCGACAGATATATCATTTAAGATAAAATTTGAACTAATTTTTCTGACTCCATATTCAGCCTATCCACACTGAACCACTCTGCCTTTCAATGGAACTGTGAGGAAAGGTGCCCCACAGTAGCACAGAATAGCAAAGGGTCTCCATCCAAGGAATGAGACTGTAATTAGGGAGTAAAGAAGATATGTTCCCTAGGAAGAAGTGTCTCTAACTTGAAATCAGTGCCTTTGGAAAAATACTTTTTTTAAAAATTTTGTACTATTCACAGTTATGCTCTTCAAAAACCTAATTTTGTTTCAATGGCTAGAAGGAAGAACCTCTACTAGTTAGTGATGCTTATTTTGTGAGGGTCTAGAATTTACTTAGGAGAAACCATCATGTCAATAACTATGACATTCTTCTTCAGTTAATGCAAATAGCCCCCCCTCCCAACTTTATATTACTCCCTTCAAGGAGGAAACTTTATTATATATGAAGCAGCATTGCTTCATATATAATATGAGTAAGACATATAACATTTAATATATGAGTAAGACAAATGTGTATCTTTGTACAGGATGCTACACACACACATCCATACATGGAAAAGGTAAGGGTAGCTTTAATTTCTGTGGATTATAAAAATGTTCAGAATAAAGAAAAAAGATTTAGTCATATTAAGCAATTTCCAAGTAGCTATAGAAGCCTATTTAGAAAATGGAACTGGAATCCTTGATGGCTGCCCAAAAACTGCAACAAGGATGTGGCATGCTTCCATTTTGGAGATTTTCTTATGGTTTAGTCAGGAAGCAAATAAAAATAAATAAATAAATAAATGGATAAACAAACAAATAAATAAATAAATGATATAGCTGCTGAAACCTGACAGCAGCATCCCATGACAACTGCATTTTCACTCTTTGCAGGGAGAAATTAAAAGCTTTGTCACCCTTGCAAAAATAGAGAGTTAGGTCAGAAAGTGCTCAAAATTAAGAACAGGGTGTTTAGGAGGTAATTAGCACCTCTACCCTGAAAAATTGCCAGGAATAGACTGGGGAAAGGTAAGGGAGTAGGAACTGAGTGTAGAGAGACAGGTTTATGTAAGTATTGTTTGACAAAGGCATATTCCTTTAATATTATTTGAAATCTTTTTTCTAATTTATATATCATAATATCAGAGAATTGAATGCAATGCTTTCATTTTATAGATAATGAAACTGAGGCATATGGAGATTAATATACAGAAATATACATTTAAGAAATGAAGATTTTAGATTGCTCAAAATCACAGACTACAAATCACTTTCATTATTCTGACCAATCACTACCTAAAACATGAATTTCATCTAGCATACCCTTGTTAAAGTGCTTTTAAAGTCTCCACTTGAACAGTGCCAGCAGTGAGAATCTCTTGAAGAATAGCCAATTCTATTTTAAAGCAGGTCAAAATGTTATAACGTTCTTCCTTCAGAATAGAGGTATACCTAGGTAGAAAATTCATTAGTGAATGAAATGTTTCTCTTAATTATGCACTTCTCAAAAAGATTATAGACTTGGTGCATCAATTTATAAAAAGGTACATTTGTTGTTCTTGGTGTTCAGTCGTGTCTGACTCTTCATGATCTCATTTATGTTTTTCCTGGCAGAAATATTGGAGTAGTTTGCTATTTCCTTCTCCAGTTCATTTTACAGATGAAGAAACTGAGAAAAATAGGATTAAGTGACTAACCTGGGCTCACATAGCTAGTATTTGATGTCAAATTTGAACTCAGTTCTTTCAGATTCTAAACTGGGCAATCTCTCCCTTGCCCCACCTAATGACCCTAAAAAGGTACATATCTATTCATAAAGAGGTTTCATCATTCATCTGAAACAACTATCCAAAGTGAAGATATAGTACCTACAGGGCAAAAGGCAATACCTAGGTTTTCAACATAAGAATGTAGAGTATTTGTCATTTTCTTATTGAATCAAGTAGTGATTTTTAAAAAAGAATATTGTAAATAAATAAGATATATATATATATCCCCAGATGCATATACCTTACAAGAAGAGACATAGGAAGACTTGGTTTTAAGGCTTGCCTGTTATTTCTATTGGCAGTGTGACCCTTAACAAACATTTAACCTCTCAGTGCTTCAAACAACTTTTTGAGAATATAAGTCGCAAATAAGGTGTCAAATAATAGAAATAGAAGTTTTCCTTTTTACATTTTCTATATCAATGAATCAAAAATCTATTCCCTTTCCCTATCACCTAGCCCAGGGTCTGGGACAAAGTAGATACTTAATGAATGCTTGATGAATTAAATTGTCAAGATCAAGGAATTATCTTCCCATTGAAAATGTCAGATTGTTTCTGATTTGTAATGCACCTAATACCTATATAATAAATGGCAAGAGTTCAGAATATGAATTGATTTTAAGGAAAAACTGGAAAGTTGATCCATAAATAAATGACCTTAAAATTAGACTATATACTTTCTAGAATCTGGAAATAATAGGGAGAGTATATGAGATAAAAAATATAGACTGAGTGTAGAGATGTTGAAGAACCAGGAATAATATATGCCCTACATGTGCTGACATTATTAAACATACATGGCTCACACTATAAGCAAACTTTTAAGTGAGAATGATCTTTATGGGACTTCCACAAGTCTAGATAAGTCTAGACTAGAATTAGCCAGAAGCATTAAGAACACATGGAAACTTCTTCATATTTTCTGGGAAGTGACTGAATGTATTTGTTTGACTGTTCTCTTTTCCTTTCTTCCAGAGATCCTATTCTGTTCTCTTCAGTGGGGTTACAAATAAGAGTAACAGACTGAGTCTCCATCTCCTAAGATATGTGACTGCTGGAAACCTAGAGTCAAGTTGATATCCCTGTGCTGAGTGAAGGGAGTAGAACCAAGAGAACAATGTACACACCAACATTAGGAGATGAACAACCCTGATGGAAGTAGCTCTATATGGCAATCCAGGGACCTAGGACAACTTTATTTGACTGGCTATAAACTATTTTATCCAAAACTAGAGGAAGAAAAACAAAGCAAACAAAACATACAGAAAAAAGCCCCAACCCTTCCAAATCTGATGAACACTTTAATAAAAATTATCTTTTATGTATCTTTTCCCCTTAATCCTAATTCCTTATGCCAAAAATTATTAACCTGTAAATTTGTTTATCAATATATATATATATGTATGTATATATATGTATATATATATACATACATATATATATATATATATATATATGGGTGTGGAAAATGCTAATCTGACTGTTCTCTTTTGAGGGGAAGGGAGTGGAGGGAAATTTTGTAACTTGGAAATATGCAAATGCATGAAAATAAATAAATAAAATTTTAAAATAGTTGGCATCCCTGTCACTGCAAGATATAAAGCATTTAATTCTGGTATCTGATATCTGGTATAATTAATACATTTGTATTAATTATGAATAGCAGTAATGATAATCCTCAAAGATTTGTCAAGGAATCTATTACAATACATATATATAAATATATGTGTATTTTAATTCATATATGTATGTTTACATGTACTCATTCACCTAATTTTCTTTTTTTTAAATACTTCATTTGAGTTTTAAATTTTTCCCCTAATCTTGCTTCCCTCCCCTCATTCCCCACAGAAGGTAGTCTGTTAGTCTTTACATTGTTTGCATGGTATACATTAATCTAAGTTGAATATGATGAGAGAGAAAAAAACATATCCTTAAGGAAAAAAATAAAGTATAAAAGATAGTAAAATTACATAGTAAGATATTTAAAAAAATAAAGATAATAGTCCTTGGTCTTTGTCCAAACTCCACAGTTCCTTCTCTGGATACAGATCGTATTCTCCATCTCAGATATCCCAAAATTATGCTTGTTATGCTTGATTGTTGTACTGATGGAATGAGCAAGTCAATTAAGGTCGATCATCAACCACATGCTTACATGTACACATTCACCTAATTTTCCAAAAAATCTTAGGGCAGTTTTAATTTATTAATGTTTTAAGTTGTACTATGACTTTTGGGACACCTTGGGGAGAGAGACAGAGAGAAAGAGAGAGAGAGAGAGAGAGAGAGAGAGAGAGAGAGAGAGAGAGAGAGAGAGAGAGACAGAGAGAGACAGAGAGAGAGAGAGCAATCAATAAATAGATGCATATATATAATATGTAATATATGCCATACATTATATATTCATAAGCAGAACTTCATTTGACTCTTACATACACATATATACTTCCCAAAAAATCCCTAATAACTCAACAACTTTGAAACAGAAGTTATTCCCATTTTACAGAAGAAGAAACTGAGTTTGTGAGAGATTATGTGACTTGTCCACATTATCCAGATGTGATAAACTCAGAGAGTTTTGGAACTCAAGTCTTTCTGATTCTAGGTCTAGTGCTGTATTCATTATGCCACCTGATTAATGTATAAATGATAAACTTATTATGTAATGCGTTATAAAAATACAAAATTTGGGTGTTGCTCCAAATTCCTCTTAAAAATAAAGTCTCATCATTTTTTTAATTCCAAATTTTTAATTCCACAGTTGAACAACTGTGAGTTATGAAAGACTACAAAGCCTCTGAAAAATTAAAACAGAATATCGCTCAGAAGTGAATAAATAGTACCTCCAGTATATATAAAGGCCTAGATTACAGAAAAGGATTGTAAAGAACTAATGAAGGTCAGCAAAGAAACATCAGAGAAATGTGTGATTAGAAAAGTGAAGCTCTGGCATAACAAGAGAGAAGTTAGAAGAAAGTGACGAACTCTCCTAGAATTAGGAGCAGATACCTTGTGGTATAAATCCTTTTCTCCAGGGGTATCTGGCAATATTTGCCCATTACAATTGAATAAAAATCTTTAAATCTTTATAAAAAGCATGTACTTCTTTTGTAAATCAAAGAAAATCATGTATAATATGAGAAATATTTACCAAGGACAAGAGACAATGGAGGAGATAGAGACAATTACTGGAATGTTCTATGTTTAAAATCTCAGATTTAGATGGTCATAATCATATTTAAAGACTAAAGGGATCAAAGCTCCCCCTCTAAATAATTCTGAAAATTGTTCTGATTAAGGAAATAATATTTTATATTTAGCATTTAGATAATACTTCAATATACTTTACAAAAAAGTCTCATTTTATCCTAACAATAAGCAGAGGAAGTAAGTATTATCATTACATTCATTTTTTTTAGGTTTTTGCAAGGCAAATGGGGTTAAGTGGCTTGCCCAAGGCCACACAGCTAGGTGATTATTAAGTGTCTGAGACTGGATTTGAACCCAGGTACTCCTGACTCCAAGGCCAGTGCTTTATCCACTATGCACCATCTTCATTTTAAAGATGAGAAAATTAAAGATGATAAAAGTTAAGTAATTTTTTTCCCAAAAAAGTGCTATGGTGTTTGGGGCAGGATTTTACCTGAGATCTTTCTAATGACAAAGAAATCTAGCACTCTCTATACTGCCTTGTTGTACATGTGAGTAAATTTGTTAAATATTCTCTTTTCTGAAAAAAAAATAAATCATTTTACTCTGATAATTTAATTCTCTTGACAAAGTACACCCAACTTGTTGCATGTCCATTCTAAGATTCTTGAGAAACAACTGATACCTAGCTTTTACAAATATACTTCAAACTCAGTAAGCACTAGACACAACTCATTACAATTTTCCCAAAGCCATCTCTTCCAACCTTTGTGAATTCTCTTATTGGCAACATTTTTTTTTTCATTTTTCAGAACTCAAGCTTGGTGTTATCTTTTTTCTTTCTCTTACCTTTTACACAAAGTCTTTCTAATTCTACACTCCCAATGTCCCTGAACAGTCATCTCTTTCCTCAGTAATAATCCTTCATTCTTACCCAATTGAACAAGTTCAAAAGCTCTCTATTATCTTCCCAACTCTATTCTCTCCTCCCTCTCTTCTATTATTATTCTAGTTTTCCTACCTCACTCAAACTAATCATCTACATGTGTAGAACTCTGCCAAAAAATGCATCAGTGTGACTCCCTATAGACTAACAAGTAAAATTCAATCTCATTTGCTTGATATTTAAGGTCCCCTAAAACCTGGTCCCTGGAGAGCAACTTTGGATAAATGACTCAATCTTCCCAGGTTTCCATTCTCTCATTTATTAAAATGGAATATATTAAAACTAATAATCCTTAATTGCTACCCTTCAATCTTATCTCAGATTACTCAGCACTCTGCTTTTCATGCTTTAACCAAATTGAATTGCTCTGATTCCTCACTCCTTTAATATATTCATCATTTTCTCGCTTTCAAACCCTCATAAGGTGCTTTTCCATTTACATTGAATGTTCTTCCAAAATCTTATCTAGTGAATTCCTATACATCTTTTATATACCAACTCATATTTAACTTTATTGGCCACAGTCAATAATGTTCTTTTTTGCCTTGGCCATTGTATCCCTCCCCCATATCCACACCCCTTTATTCTGTTGAGTGAAGTGGGGGGGGAGAGAACTTGGAACCAGAACTTGGAATCGAGTCTAGACTTGGACAATTCTTAGTTCTGTGATTCTGGGCATGTCAATTTATCTTCCAGGGTCTTCATCTCCTCTTCCATGAAATGAGACATAATAATACTTGGTATTATAAAGGAAGAGGAAAACTTCCTATTCTGTAAAATGGAATTGTATTTAGATGATCTCCAAGAGAATTATTTAGCTTTAATTTCTATAGTCCTAATCTAATAACTCCACTGTATCAAATGAAATAGTTTTTTGTAAATCACTGTGAAAATTATAAAGTGTTATTTAAATGCTACTACTATTGCTAATTCATGTATTAGTTGTCTATGGGACATATAAACCTTCCACATTACATTAGGTCAGGACTTGTGTATTATTTGTACCATCTAACTCTCCCTCTCTCTCAAAGCTTAGTCAGTAGTCTATTCACAATACAAACTAATTGTTGTTGTTAGCCTTTCATTTTCAAAAAAAGAATTACTGAAATCATGGGGTGATGTCTTGACTTGTATGTGAATTGGATTCAGAGTTACACAGTCATTAGTCTCACTCTTTCAGTCATCAAAAGGCCAGTAGCCAGACATAAATCAAGATGAGTGGCAATGGGCTATAGTTGATGACTTTGGCATCTTTGATAGCTGCTTTAGCTGCCTTCATGGTTATTGCAACAAATTATTCTTATCTACCCATTCTGATGGATTAGTTTTCACATGCCTTGGGGACTCATCTCCCTAACTCACCCATATATTTCTGCTAAAGTTTACCTTCAATCTGCTTTAGTTCATCTGCCAAAATAGTGGCCTCTATGCATATTATACATTCCTGGAATCATAAGTGAGAAACAAAGATGAATAAGGAACCTTGAAAGGGACTCAGCTAGGGCTCTCACCAAAGGTGCTAGTCTGCACTGAATAACTCATATACATACTTAAAATTCATATATACTCTCATACATATTTAAAATGTTGAGCGAAAGAATAGGTTGAATCTAGTATCATGTTCTTCATGCTTATGATTAATTCAATACTTATGATATGGAAGTTTGAAGACCAACTAGAGATCTGGCAGTATTACTCCCATGTCCTGGTGGGCATATTTGGGAACCAAAATCTTTGAGTTCCAATGCGAGCAAGTTTGCAGAGATGAGTAGCATCAACCATCAAGTTATAGTTAATCTTTACCCTATTATCATAGTTGTGTTACCAACAGGTTAGTTCATCATCATAAAATGACCAAGCTGACTATTGTCCATCAAGTGACAGATTTAGCTTAACCCTACTGTCAAAAGATCATTGCCATAAGAATCACCATACTGACAACTTAGATCATTGAGAGACAGGTTAGCCTTACCATAGCATCACAAATTTCTCATCAAAAATACCATATTGTCACTGTCCAGAATTACTGCAATAGATAACTTGGAAGGGACATCTAAATGACCAAGGTCTCCAGTATCCAATCCATCACAAGTAGCCCTGTTTCTACACTACAGGCTATAGACAGTTCTGGAATAGACAGGAAGACTACTTTAATCATTTTAATCAAAATAATGTGTGCATGTCACGCCATCATTCATTGGATATCATCGACTTCTTCAATTATGAATATTACCATCAATGAGGATGATAACATTTATTTAAAATATTAAAGGTTTTCAAAGCAATTTACAAATATTGTCTCATTTTTAGCCTCACTGTAATGCTGGGAGATAGATTCTATTATTATCTTCATTTTTTTAGATAAGGAGACTGAGACACAATTAAGCTAAGTTATCCAAAATCACACAGATAACAAATGTCTGAGATTGGATTTGGACCCAGAATTTCCTGACTTCAAGTTCAACATAATATTCCCAATGTTAAATATCTTCCTAAAGCAATGCAATGGACAGAATATTAACCTCAAAAATAAGAATAATTTGGGTTCAATTCCTACTTATAATAACAACTGACTAGCAACACAGAAAAGCTTATTTAGTGCTTCAGGCAACTCTCTGAGATCATTTATTATTAAAGAAGTATCAGTCTTCATGGGTGGAGGGAATTCCCCACACCATTGATATCACAGTCAGATATAAAAAATACAACTTAAGAATTTAATAATAGAATAAACGTAACCAAAATGATAATATTGGTTACACTACCTGATATTTATGTGATTTTTAAATTTTTCAAATATTGTTTTTCTTGGTTTCTTAAGAAATTTTATGTGATTTAATTTTTTGCTTTGTTTTATGTATATAAATGTTACCTATCATCATCATAATTATAATTATTTTTACTGTGTATAGATTTTTATATTCTAGGACTTGCAACTACTCAGGTATTGAAAACATGCTGGTAATTAAAATTTATGCTGGTAATCTGTTTAAATGTTATTTTTCACTATTCCATCTTGGAAAAAACACGGTTGAAAATACTTCCTAATTTGACAGGCAATTAACATTCCCTAGCAGATTGTAGCAGCTATGTGGCACAGTGGATAGAGTTCCAGACCTGTAGCCAGGAAGACTCATTTTAATGAATTCAAATCTGGCCTCAAATACTTCCTAGCTGTGTGTTACCCTGAGCAAGTCACTTAACCTTAATTGTCTCAGTTCCTCCTCTGTAAAATGTGCTGGAGAAGGAAATGGCAAACCACTCCTCTCTAAATCTCTGCCAAGAAAACCTCAAATGGGATCACAAAGAGTTAGACAAAAACAGGAATTGGAAGAATTAGAATTCATGAATGAAATCTCAAGTCACAAGCAAAAGAGGAAGGAGAGGAAGTGCTAAAATGAACACTAGACATTGAATAATTAGGTTTTGTCCCTGATACTCCCTAGCAAGTGATTAAAGAACTCAGAAACATGAGTAGAGGAGGAGTGCCTCTGGTGTTTCTGTTCTCTGGTATTATATAAATAGAACAAATTTCTGAGCTTCAAAAGAGTGCTGCCATTATGTCAATATTGTTTCATACATAAACAGCATATCATGAAACTAGGTTAAGGACTGGAGAAAACTGATTGAGGGCACAGCTGTCAATATTTTACAAGATTTAGCTGTCTAGTTCATGGACATGAAGATAAAGTTTTGAATAGAGGAAGCGCTCTTAAGTAGAAAGTCTTCAAGGATAAATAACAAGCAATTAAGTTGGTATCAAGAGATTTGTTCAGCTAAAATATTTAGATCATAAATGGTCAATCTGCTTCTATATGTTTCCTCTACCTTCATCATTCAGCAGTCTCCTCCATGCAGGTTCTTGCAATCAAAATTTATGACCTAATCTACATTCTTCTGTCTATTATGTACCAACTCAGAGGACTCTCTCTCTTGGTTTCTTTATGAGTATCTTCTTTCTATCTAAGATTCATTTGTGCTTGTACTAGATTTCAATTCACAGGATGCTCCTTAACTTCCTTGGTCTTTAATGTACCACATTCTCATTATCTGTTCCTCTAATCAGCCTCAGTTACAACACAGGATTAGCAATATTTTTTATCTTACCAGAACTCACAAGTGCTTTACTTCTGTATTCAAGAACACCCAAATTTTTTCTATAATCAAAACATTATTCATCTTCCCTCATGATATTTAATCTCTATCTATACTTTCCTATTCTATCACTTTGCTCTGGTTATTTACTCCTTCCTATTCCTGAGTAAGAACCAGTTCAATTGAAACTACCTTCTATTGTTGTATACCTTGCTTCCTTCTTCTAATGCCATCCATGTCCTGCCAAACCCCACCCAACTCAGATAACTCCAACTATCAGATTCCTCCACTTCAAGTAATACTAAACAAAACTGAAAGAAGTCACAAAACTCTGCTGAAGAGTTCACTAATGAATTTATGTTATTTAATCTCAGCTGGACTCTCACATTAACAAAGTAATCTTTCTACTCTTCCTTGGCTGATTCTTTAGCCTACTCACCATATTAGCTATTCTAAACTCTTTTAAACCTAACCCTGAATTTTCTCAACAGTTTCAGCTAAAAATCTCGTTATATTTTATGAAGGAGACTAAAATAATTTTCTACAAGGTCCTTCTTCTCCATTTTACACATCTTTCTGACATCATGCTCAATTTCTCCTCCTTTGCTCTTGATTTGCTATTTAGTTATTTACTAGTTCAGTTCCTACATCATAGTAAGAGCTTAATAAATTACTGTTGATAAGTGATGAAAAAAGGATCCTTCTCCTGGCCAAAGACAGTACTCCCATGTAGACCTTTGATCACCTTAACTTTCATTTTCTCCAGCAAATTCCACCCACTATCCTTCAACCCCTATCTTTAATCTCTTTTAAGTATTTGTTCTTTTTTCTGGTATTTACAAATTTGGCTAAATTTCTTTAATCCTTTTAAAAATAAATGAACAAACAAAAACACTGAATCCTATCCTCTCTGCTACTTTTTACATTTTTCTTCCCCTTCTTATTTAACCTCTTTGAAAATGCTATATATTCCTAGAGCCTCATATTCCTCTCATTCAATTCTGATGCCTCTTTAATCTGACTTCTAATCCCTCAGTAAAAACTTCTCTTTTCAGAGTTATCACAGATTTCTTAACTGCAAATCTAATAATCCTTCTCAGTTCTGATGCTCTGTGACCTCTCAGAGGCATTTAACACTATTACCATGCTGTTCTGGATGTTCTCTTGTTTATGATGGTTGTGATACTCCTTTCCTTTGTTTCTTCTACAGAACAGACTATAGAAACAGACTGTCCTTCAGTGACTCCCAGTCCCCTTTGTTATTTATCTATGTCATACCCTCTATCTGAGTGTCCTCAAGACTGTTTTTGGTCTCCATTTATTTTCACTCTTTATCTTTTAATCTTTCTTAATTGGTAATTTTATCTGCTCCTATGAGTACAGTTATCATTTTATGTAGATGAATCCTATATCTATATATCCAATTCTACCTTTTCGTTATAATCACACATCTGAAATTATCTCTTAGGTATCTTAAACTTGGACTCCCATAAACATCTCAAACTCTGTCTGAAACAGAATTCTTCTTTCCCCACAAACCCTCCTACTTAGAAAATTCCCTACTACTACTGAGGGTATACCACCCCCCTCAGTCACTCAGAACTACATCTTATGTCACCCTTGACTACTCACTTTCCTTCACTCTACTTCAGATTCTCATAACATCTCTCCTGTATTTCTGCACTAGCCTTCTATTTGGCCTCAATGACTCAAATGTTTCCTGATTCCAATCTATCCTACACTTATCTGCTAATGTGTTTTTCCCAAAGCAAAATTCTGTCATGCCATCCATCCTACTCAATGAAGTCCAATGGTTCCCAATTACTTCTATAACTAAATATATGCTTCTCTGTTTGGTATTCAAAGTTGCACAAACCTTGGTTCCTCATACTTGTCTGCCTTCTTAAATGTGGATCCCTATCATGTATTCTATCTTCCAGTCAAAGAGGAATATTTACTATTCCATGAAGATGATATTACATCACTCATTTTGGGTCCTATGTATTGTTTTTTCCCCTAGGTTTGAAATATTCTCTTTTCTCACATTAAAATCTCAGAATATTTGATTTTCTTCAAGACTGAGCTTAAGCACCACTTTTTTTTTTTGAGGTCTTTTCTAGACCCACTGACATTTTGATTTTCTTTTTTGGTCAATTTTGTGTTTTTATTGTAATTGTGTGTATATATATATGCATATATAGATATGGATATATACATATAAATATATTTGCACATATATGTCTGTATACATGTGTATATGTTTTCTCCATTATTAGATTGTAAACTCTTTAATGTTAGTTACTATTTGTTTTTTTTCTTTGCATCAGACCCACAAAAAATCAATGATGCTTAAATGCTTGAGGCCTCATTTATGATAATCTAAGCCTATGTCAAAGGCTCATAGAATCATAAGGTTGAGAATAGAAAGGAATATTACAAATCCCAAACCTGTCAGAAAGGAGTGTCACAACCATCTTAAACATGAGAACATCCAGAAAACAATGGTAATAGTGTTAAATCCCTCTGAGAGGTTACAGAGCAACAGAACTGAGAAGGATTATTAGATTTGCAGTTAAGAAAGTAGAGGTATGTTTGCTTTTATCCTTGATTCCTGTGATATCGCAGTCTTTCAAGAGCTAACTAGACATTTTTATTAATAAAGAATTTAATTATTTATAAAGGATAGTTTATAGTTTGGTCAGTTCCCCGAATTGCTGACAAATAACCCTTGGCATCACAGGAAGGATTCAAAGGTGGTTTATCAGGAAGGTTCAAAACATTTACAGTGATGAGGTACATAAACCACATTAAGAATAGACTTTACTATTTAATTTTCTGCTTCTTATTTGATTTCTCTATAATATGTAATATTTATACATACATATATACACATGATATTAATGATATATATTTGCATATATTAACAATATTTCTGTTCTCTTTTTTTATTTTATGCAACTTGAGGGTTGTCCATTTACCTTTTATAGTATTTTCTTCAGGATCACATTCAAAATAGCACCATGTCCTTGAGGTGGTTCAGCAAATATTAATTTAAAATGATTTTCTCTAACCATAGCAAAACCACCATGCATCATAATTGATTCATTTACAAAATGCATGCATATAAAGAGTTGGTATAATGCCTGGAAGATGATTCACTCTAAAAGACAAATAGCTTATAACATTGAATTAAACTTAAATGTGCTTCCTTGAATTAGCCCACAGTTTACTATTCACTCATTACATTTTACAACTATCATGTCCTTAATGTCCTAGTTCATCTCTTTTGCTCCACACTCTTTCCTTCAGACTATCCTACACAATTTTGCCTGCTGAAATTTCTCAGTCATTTATGCCATTTCATTTCTTCAAATGCTCCAAAGCTTTCTCATTGATTACTGAACAAGTTTCAAAGCACTTTGTCCAAGCAAGGTCCAAGACCTCTCTGAAATTTGACCCTAACTTACCTTTCTATCCTTATCTCACCTGATATTACCTATTCTAGTCCTTTTCTGCTCTCCTTTGCTGGTACTTCATCCGGGACATACTAATTATGAGTGTCCATCAACAACATTAGGAGATGAACAACCTTGATGGAAGCAGCTCTTCTCCGTAGTCCAGAAAGCTAGGACAACTGTATTGGATCGACTGTGGACTATATTATCCCCATCCAGAGAAAGAAAAAGAAAACATAACAAACACATAGAAAAAAACAACCCTTCTGAATCTGATGAACACTTTATAAACATTATCTCTTTATCTCTTTCCCTTAATCCTAATTTCTCAACCCAAAAAGTACTAATCTGTAAACATGTTTAACAAAATATATAGTAAAATGCTAACCTGACTGTTCCCTGCTGAGGGGAGGGGGGGTGGGGAGGGAGGGTGGAAGGAAATTTTGTAACTTGGAAATATGCATGTGCATATGGTTGAAAATAAATAAAATTTTAAAAAATGAGTGTCCCTCCAGGCTCTTTCCCAAGTCTGCTTCTCTTCTTCATACTACTTTGCTTGATTGTGATTTTATAATCTTCCATAGATTCAAGTATGATATCTATGGAAGTATCTTATATCTGTATTTTGAGCCCTAACCTCTCCTAAGGATCAGATCACATCACTATCATTTGTTCATGTCAAAATGGTTGCCTCCTTGGCATCTCAAAATCAACAAGTCCAATACTAAACATCTTTCTCTCTGAATTCTTTCCTATTCCAAACCTTCCCATTTTTTAAGGTGGATCCCTATTCTTTTTTCCTACCAGATTCACAACCCCGGTGTCACCCCTGACTCCTGTCTAATACTATGTTCATATCTAATCCACTGTTGAGTCTTGTTCTTTCTACCTCCACAATATTTCTTATATGCATCACCTTTTCTCTCCTCCAAGAGCTACCATTCTGGTGCAGAACTTCATCATTTCCCTCATGACTTCTAAGTGGTGACTAAAAAGCTTCCCCTTACACTAATCTATATTTCACCCAGTTTCCCAAGCCATGTCAAATAAGCAGTCTTCTGTTATGTATCTAATGTTTACCAAAACTTGGTCCTTTCATACTTTCCAAATGAAATATTGGTTTTCTTTCCATCCTTTAGAACTGATAATTGAAGTTTTCCACTCTTTACCAGCTAATGGGACAGCTAGGTGGCTCAGTGGATAAAACACTGACCTTGGATTCAGGACCTGAGATCAAATTCAACCTCAGACACTTGACACTTACTAGCTGTGTGACCTTGGGCAAGTCACTTAAAAGTTACTTAACTTTGATTGCCTCATATCCAGGAACCCATCTTCAGTTGTCTTGATTTATGTCTGGTCACTGGACTCAGATGTCTCCAGAGGAGAAAGTGAGACTGGTGACTTAGCATAGCATCTCCTTCACTCAAATACAATGTGCTTGTCATGATGCTCACCTCCCTGATGTCATGTTCTTCTTCAAGGATGAAAGACAAACAACATCTTAACAAGCTGTCCCACGTCTGGAGGGGCTTTCCCTTCTTACTTCTACCTCATGACTTTCCTGTCTTCCTTCAACACTCAGCACAAATCTCACATTCTGAAGTTGGCCTCCCCAACATTCCAAGTGCTATCATTCTTCCCTATGAAATTACCTTTCATTTTCACTGCATATACTTTTATGCATAGCTATTTACATGTTGACTGTCCTGTTAAGGTCCTTGAGGACAGTTACTTCATTTTCACTTTTCTTTGAAACCCAGAACTTAGCACAATGCCCCCAAAACAAAGTCTTCATAAATATTTTGACTAATTACTTCCCTTCAGAATCACACATCATTTCCTACCTCTGTATTTCTGCTTAAGCTGTCCTTTATACCAAATTCTCATCCTTCCTCTATTTTCATCTATGACTTGGAATAAATTATCCATTCTTCCAGGTCAAAAGTCACTTCCTTCATGAAACTTTCTCTGAACATGCCAGCAGGAAATGATCTTTCCTTTATCTGATTTCAAAACAGTATACATTTCTTATGCACTTACAACATTATAATTAGTATATTTAACAGTCTAAATATCTTAGAATCCTCTTAAAACACTGTAAAATTCTAAAAAAGGCATGGAAAGGATCTTTTTTGTTAAATTTTGGTTTTGCAAGGCAATGGGTTAAGTGACTGGTCCAAAGTCATGCAACTAGGTAATTATTAAGTGTCTGAGGTCAGCTTTGAACTCAGGTCCTCCTGACTCCAGAGCTGGTGCACTGTCCATTATGACATCTAGCTGCCCATGGAAAAGGATCTTTTTAAATTCTCTTTCCACTTAGTTTTAAATACGCTTTCACAATATGAGCAATATAAAAATATGTTAAACACAATTGTACATGTACAGCTTTTACCAGATTGTTCACCACCATGGGAAGGAGAGAGGAAAGTGAGAGTGGCAGAAAAATCTTGAAAATGCATGAATTCTGAAAACTAAAAAAAAAAAACCCCACAAACTTATATAAAAGGAGTACCTTTCGTCCCACCTCTAACATCTGTTCATTATACTCAGTAAAAAATTTAATATGTATTAAATGAAAGAACATTGAAATTGCATTTCAAAGTGGAGTAATGTAAATAAGAACTTTTTTGTAGTATACTTTGTTTTGTTGTAAAAGGATGATGCTCATTGGTTATACTAACATCTTTGTTTAAAGTCTCTAAACAAATCCATAGCATCTTTACTTATACATATTGGTGAACAAAAGGCTTGTTTCAAATACCTTTGAAAATGTTCGGTCTGATCCTCTACTGCTCAAATATGCCATCATCAGGGTCTTCCAAGCTTTGATTTTATCTGGCCCTAGAGTAACCTTTGGGACTACATCTCCTTTCAGTATGTTATAAACCACTTTTTTCCTCTTTATAATGTTTTTTTCACTTACAAGATTCTTGCCTTACATTTCTGTTGGGACTATTATTCTCTTACATGACTTTGATGGCTTATTGAACCAAGTTTTTACTTCATCTCCCTGTTATTTTTCCATTTTTAAAATAAATTCTCCTTTCTGTGGTTAAGATATTTTCTATCATTCTGTTGATATAGGATGGCAGTTTTCTGCTCCTACTTGTTTTCCTGATTTCTAAAATAAATCTAATCTTAGTGTTAAATAAAATCCACTCAAATGCAGTGTTCCTGCAATCTCTCCATCATGGCATTTAAACTATCACTCTAGTTTATCTTTGGAGCATAAATGAACCTTTGTAAAGCACGACTTCTCTTTTTGTTTTTATGTCCAACAGAAAACAAAAGAGAGTAAGCTCATAATGTTATGATGTCAAGTTTTTTACCCTTGATCTAAAGGCAAACTTTAAAAAAAAAACCTCTTGAGAGTTTTATGCTACATTTATAATTCAGAACCATTATGGGAGGTTATTAAATTGAAATCACTTGTAAAATACAGTACCTTCAAGGATTTTTCCAGGTCCTAAAGGACAGTTTCATGATCCTATTCTTATTTAATGCTATTAGCCACTATTTTTCAGATTTTTAAAAACCCAGTCTTACTTTTTTGCTGTTATTTTTTTAAAACAATTGCGGAAATATTTTTCTTAGTAATCCCAGTAAAATTCTAAATTAATAATATTTTGATTCTGTTATGATATTGACTCTTATTTTATATTGTATATAAATCTATGCATGAATCCAATCATTTTAAGTTGGGCCTGACTATTCATAATCTCATTTGGGATTTTCTTGGCAAATACACTAGAGTGGGTTCCCATTCCTTCTCCAATTCATGTTACAAATAAGGAAACGGAGGCAAACTGGGTTAGGTAGCTTTCCCAGTATTATTAAATTAGTAAGTGAATAAGTCTGGATCTGAAGTCAATAAGATGAGTCTTACTGGCAAGTCTAACACAGATTTCACCTAAAACTATGATCATATAATCTACTTTTTCTCTTTTTATTACCAGTGTATAACACAAAGTTAGCACATAATCAGTCGTTTTTGTCATTAATTTGAATGTGAAGGGAGATCAAAGAATCAATAAATAAGCATTTTACAGGCCTATTATGTACCATCCACTGAATTGGGTTTGGGGGATAAAAAGGCAAATACAAAACTGCCCCTCCCTTCAAAGATTTTATTTCCCATGGGAGGAAATGACATGTATGTCTAGAAATTAAAACAAAACTTGTACAAAGTAAATCAAATTAAATAAAGGGAGCTGGGGGTAGTACTATCTGGAAGGGATCAAAAAAGTTCTGTTTTAGGAAGTCACTCGAGTTGAGCTTTGACAGAATGAATTCAAAAGTGACTGGACAAGCATTCAACCATTAAGCACTTAATTTGTGATTTTGGTGCTGGAGATATAGATACAAGGGTGATCCAGTTCTTGTACTCAAGAAACCTTCATTGTAACCCAGGAATTCAACACTTAGCAAGTGGGAAGACAATGAAAGAAATTTTGAATGAAAATGATAATGTTGATTTGATGATTTTTCCTAGAGCAGGAGGAATATGGGAAGGGGGAGAAAAGGAGATGAAGGAGGACTAGGATAGAAGGAACAGCAGGAGAAATTACTAGAAGACCCTGTTGCGTAAACCCTGTAGAAAGTTAAATGAGGTAGACAGTGTGATCTGGGGCTGGCTAGATCTAGTGGATTGAGGTGAGTTTTTCACTTACTCAGGATAATTCAGTTCCAGGGAGCCTTTCAAAAGTTCATGAGTTAACTCCAAAGGGTGGAGCAAAAAAAGGGAAGAGATATGACCTTTCTCTGGAGAGCCAGTCCTGATAATACTTATTCCATAGGGGAAAATGGGAGGAGGAAAAGGAGGCCACAAGGCAGATAGAGAACAAAATAGCTGCAATATGTACTTGGGTATGTATAGATAGATAGATATTTGGATGGATACTTGTGCATATACATACAAAAATACATATATACCATTTAAATTTTCTTTTAAAAAGACCTTTTGGAATTCCCTACATACCCAGAAGAATGAAACTCTTTGAAAGGTGGAGCTAGATCCATAGTTCTTCATATTTCTATCGATGTTATGTGAATGGATGGATTCAGTTCCATATTCTGTATATTAGCAAATAGCACTAGCAGTGCTACAATGGTGCTGAATGGTCATCTGGTATTATTCCCGACCAGTATTAGGATGGCCTAAATACTGGAAATGAAACTGTGGTGCTAATTTTTTAATACAATTGAAAGGAGCCATTACTTTAAAATAGAAAATTTTTCACTAATTGACATAATGCTAAAATGATGGGAGATACTAGTACGATGTAGGAAGTAATAAATTCATTTGCAAAGAACTGAAATAGCAAATATCCTGGAAGGAATCAATATTGCTTTCTTAAAAGCTAATACTTCCAGGCCAATATAACAGATTCTCCATCCCTTGGGATGGTGGTGAGCATTATTGCATACACTAAACTCAACTGGAGATTTTGATGCTAACTTTATATTTTCATAAACTAGGTTTTGCATAACTTTTATGACTAGTACTTTCTTTAATCCCTAGGAAGAAGTTCCAAGACAACTAGTCCAGGACTCCATAATATTTCATATTTCAGTAGGTGATTTGGAGGATAAAGTTTATATATTTCTCAAAATTAAAAATTATGCCAAATTAAAAATGTTGAGATGAAAAATGATCCACCTAAGAACATCTTAATGAAATAAGTAAAATAAATGCCCTATTGCTACTCTCATCAGTATTGATCTGGCATCTGTCATATATGTATTTGTGACTGAACATCATTTTTAATATAATGGATTTACTAGTATGCTGCTTCATTTGTTCTATTAGTTTCAAGACCAGGGTAAACTTCAATCAATGCTGTGGGTCTATAAACTCTTCTTGGATTGTAGCTAGTTCTTGGGTCTCAAGACAGAGTCTTCAGAGTCAAAGTCATCAAACTGGTATTACCAAATTGAGCTCCTTTGCCAAGCTTAAATGGATGCCAGTCAAATAATGAATAGTGGGTTGAGTGATTGCAGGTTGGTGTGTTTACTTTCTTTTTCAGTCTTTCCTCCCTTCATTTTTCCATTTATAGTATGTCTCAAAACAGTATTAGTAAAATGTTAAACTTTAATAATTTAAAAATGGTCTTAAGATTTTGGGTGCATTTCACAAATAATTACTAGTTAACCTTAACACCCTTTCATGCAATTAGCTCACTGAAGGACTGACTCAGGTCCAGAAAGAATATCCTAAATTTTACCCCATATTATCCAGTATGAAATTTACCCATGAGTTACTTAGCAGATGACTTGTTTTATCCAAAGCCCCAGGTTGTGAATTCATTAAGCTACGGTTATTGGAATATTCCTTAAACTATGAATTTTCTGATATACTTAATGTTCAATTTGTGCTCTACAGAATATAAGGAAGTAATAAATATCTCTAGATCCTTTGAATGATTTCTGTAGTATGTTAATGCAGTTCATTCTCTTTCTCATAGAGAAGTATAATAGACTATGATTAGGATAATAAATATATACTAGGATGATATATATATATATATATATATAGTATAAATTGTGATGATATATATATATATTAAATGTAGTGGTATAAGTTTATGTGTGTGCATATATATATACACACATATGTGGGTATGTATGGATACACACATATAGATACACAACACTAAATGCTGGTTTTTAGGATACTGAGTGGATGAGGGTGGTAGGCATTAAAAACTGATTATAGAGCTAAGAAAGCCTGGATTCAAGTCCCATTCCCAAATGCAGACATAATGACTATGTGACCTGGTGCAAGTTATTTAAACCAATTATCTAGGTATTTTTGTAAGACAATAAAATGTGGGAATGAGTGTCACATTGCATTGCTATAGATAGTTTCCTCACCCGAGAGTTATTTATACTAATGAAAACACGGATCCAATATGTAGACATAAGTTTTAATTTATATAAACAGATTATTTTCCTAAATATTATAGAAATCAACAATGTTCATAGGAATCAACTGCATTTATTTCATAATAATCTCAAAAGCCAGTACTTTTCTGACATTGGCCACCTGGTTGTTCCATGAAGAAGGTACTCTATTTCTCAAATGTAGGCATTTTGTCTAGTTGTGATCAGTTTCTTTTTCTTGCTGGAACATTCTCCTTCCTCCATTCTGACCACTGACATTTCTGACTTCCTTTAATTCTCAAATAAAACGTCTTACCCACCCCCTCAATACTGACACCTTACCTATTTTAATTATTTCATATTTATGTAGTATATAGTTTGCTTTTCACATATATTTGTTTAAATGTAGTTTCCCTGATTAAATTGTGAGCTCTTTGAGGGCAAGAACTGCTGTTTTGACTCTTTTGTATCCTCGGTCTTTAATATAGTATGGAGTACATAGTCATACTTAACAAATATCTGACTAATTTCTATAATTTGCAGCCCAAACAAGGTTTTATAAAGCCTGAAACTAAAACCTACAGAATCCTCTTTGCAAGAAAATAACTATCTTTCTCTTTAAGTACAAATAAAGCTATTCAATTTGCAAAAACAAATCTTAAAAGGATATAATCCAGAGTTTACAAAATCCCTAATATGAATTTCCAAAACTGGAGAGTATTCTTTATTATTTTAGTTGATATTTTATTTTTTCCAGATTCATGTTATGAATGTTTTCAACATTCATCCATATGAATTTGCATAATTTTACATTACATAATTTCCTTCCACCATCCCTTCCTACCCCACTCCCCTCAGCAGTGAACAATCAGGTGAAAATTAAACATACACATTTGTATTAAACTTCTTTACAGATTAGTCATTTTTGGTATGAGGAATTAGGATTAAGAGAAAAGAGGAAAACCTTGAGATAGGAAAGAAATGCATAAGAAAATTTTTTTAAAAATGTGAATGTAGCATTCATTTAGATTCTGAAGATTTTTTGTTTTGTTTTGTTTTCTTCCTCTAGATGGGGATAGTATTGTCCATAGTCAGTCAAATAGGGCTGCCCTAGTTCTCTGAACTGCTGAGAGGAGCTGCTTCCATCAAGGTCATTCATCTCAGAATGTTGTTGTTAGTGTGCATATTGTTCTCTTGATTCTGCTCCTTTTGCTCAGCATCAGATCCCACAAGTCATTCCATGCTTTTCTAGAGTTGGCCATTCATGGTTTCTTATAGAATAATAATATTACATAATATTCATGTACTATAACTTGTTCAGCCATTTCCCAATTGATGGGCATCCCCTCAAGTTCCGAAAAGAGTTACCATGAATTTTTTGGAGCATGTGGAACTTTTTTTCATTTTTTATGATTTCTTTTGGATATAGACCTAGAACTGAAATTGCTAGGTCAAAGGGTATGATCAGTTTTATTTCTCTTTGGGTAAAGTTCCATATTGCTCTCCAGAATGATTGGATCAGTTTACAGCTCCATGAGCAATGGATTATTGTCCCAATCCTCCCATAACCTCTCCAACAATGATTATTTTCCTTTTTTTGTCATCTTAGCCAGTCTTGATAGGTGCGAGGTGATACCTCCTAATTTGCATTTCTCTGATCAATAATGATTTGAAATATTTTTTCTTTTGATTATATATATATATATAAATATATATATATACATATATATATATATACATATAAAACTGATTTCCTAATTTGAAAACTGTCTATTCATATCCTTTGACCATTTATCAATTGTGGAATGACTTGTGACCTTATAAAACTGATGCCATTCTCTAGAAATGAGACCTTTATCAGAACTCCTAGCTGTGGAAATTGTTTCCCAGCTTTCTGTTTTCCTTCTTATTTTGGCATTGATTTAATATGTGCAAAATCTTTTTAATTTAATGTATTCAAAATGAACCATTTTGCAATTCATAATGTACTCTATTTCTTGTTGGTCATAATTTTTTCCCTTTCCATATATCTGACATATAGAGTATTTCTTGGTTTATTAATTTATCTATGGTGTCACACTTTATGTCTAAATCTTGTACCCATTTTGACCTCATTTTGGTATAGGGTGTGAGATAGGTGTCTATGCCTAATTTTTCCATACTTTTTCCAGTATACCCAACAATTTAGTCAAATAGTGAGTTCTTATCCCAGAAGCTAATGTCTTTGGGTTTGTCGAACAATAGAATAACTGGAGAGTATCCTTAAAAATGATAAAATAAGACTAGAAAATACAAAATTTCAGGACAAATATTTCCAAAGTAAAATATCTAGTTTTTAAAACAGAAGTATTAAAGATCAGTTGAAAAAGTTTTAGCTTCTGGTCTTCAAAATGTGATAGTGAAGTGAATTAAAGTGAAAATGAAATCTTTGATTTCCAAGAGGAGAGTCAATGTTAACTTTCAAAGACCATTGTGTTAATTGTGGACTCTCCCAAGAGATCAGTCATGAGAATCCTTAGCCAAGCACATTGTGTTTTATGTATATTTGTGTGCACGACTGTGTTTGTGTGTGTGTTTATTGGAGAGAAAGAAAGGGAAGCAGATGAGAAATCAGATAGTATTGATTTTCAAGTGGTTCTTCATTGGTAGGAGATAAGTCATCTACATGAGAAAATCATAATATATTAGGATATATTATTTCACATCAAGTAAGAACTATTGACTAAAACTATTATAGTTTAAAAGAAGGGGGATATGACCTACACTGTAATTGACAGAGATTATTAAGCTTCTGTTTCTGTTTTTCCTTATATGTTTTAGTATCTCTGACTTAGTATCCTTATTCCCATTTCTTACCAAATTAATTTCTGGTACATCTACTTGTGTCTAGGAGCTGATGAGTAGATATTTATTGAATGAACAATGTAGTCTATATAGATGTATGATCTCTTTATTACTGCTTCACTGTCCCCATTCTCCAAGATGTTAATAGAAAAAAGGCAGAACAAATTGACCTAAGTGTACCAGGTTAACTGTATATGTAAAAATATATATTCATTTATAGACATATTTCATCTAGAATTGATATTTGTACTTTATTCTCAAAGAAGAACAGAACATCAGGGAAGTGATATCATGACAAACATATGAGTGAGGAGGATCTGTTAAATGACCAGCCTCACTTTTTCTTCCAGAGCCATCTGGATCCAGTGACCATATCTGTAAAAGGATGACTGGAGATGTTCCAAGGGTCAGGTAATCATGGTTAAGTGACTTGCCCAAGGTCATACAGCTGTCAGTGTCTGAGGCTGCATTCAAACTTCTGTCCTTTCTCCAAGACCAGTGCTCCATCCATTTCATCATGTAACTACCTAGAATAGAATCATGAATTTAGACATTTAGAGTTGGAAAGAAACTTAGAGAGCATCAGGCACAATTCCTTAAATTGACAGGTGAAGAAACTGAGATCTAGGGAAATTAAAGTAACTTGGACAAGTTCATACAGTTGCCCTATGTGTTGGTTTAGGTTTGAACCAACTTCCTCCTCCAGTTCATTGTTCTGTCCTCTGATTCACAATACATCTGGGTTAGGCAGGATCTCCCTATATTGTTTCTTATTGCTTTTTTATAAAAGTGAGGTTGTTACACTATGTTTGCAAAGAAGATTTTTATGTAGTCACAGTTTAATTCTTAAACATCGTTTACCATATTCAACATCATATAGACAGTTTAATAAGAAGAAATGGAGGAAAATAAGAGGGTCAAGAATATGATATAATTGCAATGATTAGAGACAGTAATTTTTTGGAAAGGGAATAAAGAGATTTATATTCAATGCAGGACCTAAGGTCACATTTTAGTTGTGTACCATTAAACAATTAGGTTAACTTCTTTCATCCACAATTTCCTCATCTGTAAATGAAGATAATTATGATTTTTCTATAATACTGCTTCTAAAATTAAAGACTGGAACAAACTTGAAGAAAGTCTAGAAGTTATCTAGTCCTATTTTCTCATTTACAAAGAAGGAAACTGACATCAAGAGTGTTTTAAATGATTTTTCATTGGTTTGAGTGAAGGGATGCTTTGCTAAGCCAGCAGTCTCACTCCCCCCGCCCCAGAATCATCTGGGTCCACTGGTCAGATAAGAGTCAGGATGACTGGAGATGGCCTTGAATATGAGTTGCTCAGGTTGGAATTTGAATGAATGATTAAGGTTCTATTAATTGCTTGCTATGTGTGAATTATTATGCTAAGCACAGGGGATATAAAAAAAAACAAGCCAACTTGGCTATGTATGTTTCTTATCCCACTACATTGCCCCACATACATATAACATGATTCATGAACCTGAAAGCATTATATAATTTTCAGTTATTATTCTTGTTCTTCTTGTTTTTATTTTTGCTAATCCTGTAATGCACTAGTTATTGCCCTTTGCTTCTTCCTTCCAAAAAATCTTTCTATTAATTGCTTCTAATTTTAGTAGCTTTCTGTATCCAAGGTTCATTTCATGAAACCACATAAAAGAACACCAAAATCATTTTTTTAGTTTTTCAAGGCAATGGGGGTTAAGTGGCTTGCCCAAGGCCATACAGCTACGTAATTATTAAGTGTCTGAGGCTGGATTTGAACTCAGGTGATCCTGACTCCAGGGCCAGTGCTCTATCCACTGTTCCACCTAGCCACCCCAAAACCATTTTTAAGAAATAAACAATCTGACTTTCAAAATAATTCATACAACACTTAAAATCCAGTTTTACCCAATAGCTCGCTCTCTTTAATCTATCTTTTCAATTTCAATGGATGTTTGGTACTGGCTAACTTATAGTAAAAAGGGAAAAGATTTTACTGCCACCATTCCAAATACTTGCTTTGATAAGCTAAAATAATCATATACTTTAATATTAGAAATGAATAACAAAAGTTCTCTAGAAAGAATCCAAGTACTCTGAATTTTGGAGAATCAAACAGTAAAGATACATCCATCTAGTCTAATGCAGAAGTTTAGTGTGTGATTAGAAACCATAATAATTCTTGGCTGAAGAACTTTCAAGAAAACATTGTATAATAGTTTATGGATCCTTAGAGCATTTAGCATTCATATTTAATTCTCCTAAGAAGGTGACCTTGCATCTATTGGTTTGTTTATTGAAGAGGAAGGGATTTTGGGGTGGTATTATCCAGGTAAATGCACGAGTTTTCTATCCTATGACTTGAATATTATATTGTCAATTGCAAAAGATTATAAAGTCAGTGGTAGCACCAGTTATGTCATACATAATTTACTCATTTTATATAAAATCCAGAAATTGATCTGGTATCATCTAGTTTGGGAAGCTGTCACTTTAATTGTCATATTCAATCCAGAATAAACAAAACACTGCTTTATTTGCTTGAAATAAGGAAAATTAACTGAACAACTCTCTTTGACCCTCACTAATAGAATGAGTTTTGCAAAAGAATTAGATAAGCAGAGCAAAATTGTACTGCATATCCCTCAAATTGGCAAGAAAAACTAAAAGTGAAGATGGCAACTGTCAGACAGGTAGAAGGAGGGCAAAGGCAGTAATTTCACTATTGAGGGAAGTGTGAATTCGTCATGACATTTTGGGAAAAAAATCTATAACTATTAACCAAGAATCACCAAATTGTATGTATATGTGCTAATGTTTGTCTTTCATTCTTGAAGTGGACCTGACAGCAGTGAGGTGAGGTCATCACTTGCACATGAATTGAATTTGAGTGAGGGAGTGCTATGCTAAGACACTTTCTCCTCAGGAATCATGTGGGTTCAGTGGCCAGATATGAATCAGGAGGCCAGGAAATGGCCTTGCATATGCATCGATCAAGGCCACACAGCTAGTAAATGTATGAGGTCAGATTTAAACTCAGGTCCTCTAATATTTTTGCCCTAATAATATTCCAAGAGGATAGAGACAAAGGAAATTGACACATGCATACAAAATATTTGTAGCATCACTTTTTAATGTAGCAAAGAAGATGGTGGATGATGTTTATCCTTTGTTCTCAAAGAAAGCTATGACAACAGAGAGGTGATGTCATAACCAGCACATGAATTGGATTTAAGTGAGGAGTGCTATGCTAGGTCATTAGTCTCACTTTCTCCTCCAGAGCTATCTGAGTCCAGTAACCAGATATGAATCAGGATGGCTGGAACTGACCCTGGAAGTGAGGCAGCCAGGGTTAAGTGACTTGCCCAAGGTCACACAGCTAATTAGTGGCAAGTATTAGAGGCTGGATTCAAGCTCCCGTCCTTCTGACTTAGTGGCAGTGCTCTATTCACTGCACTACTGAGCTGCACAGGAGAGGAAAGAAAATATATACCCATGAACAAATTGTTGTACTTGGATGTAATGAATTTTTATTATCGTTCTGAGCTAAGTGTGCCTACTTATATATTAGAGCTTCCTCATCCCCAACTTCATGTCTCTTCCCTAGCTGGGTTGCTCTTAGAATCTTCCCTTGGGTCCCACATAAGCCAGTAGAATAGTAAACAGATTATACCTCTTTGGAAGAACTGAAAATGTGCAGGCCCCTAGAAGTATCACTGGATAAAACTGCAAAAAGAACGTGAAGTTTGGAAGAGTGTGTCCTCCACTCTTTTTTAGAAACATTTTATTTATTTTGAGTTTTACAGTTTTTCACCCCATTCTTGCTTCTCTTCCCCCCCAGCCCCCAGAGAAGGCATTCTCTTAGTCTTTACCTTGTTTCCATGGTACACATTGATCAAAATTGAATGTGATGAGAGAGAAATCATATCCTTAAGGAAGAAACATAAAGTATAAGAGATAGCAAGATCATACAACAAGATAACAGTTTTTTTTCTAAATTAATGTTAATAGTCCTTGGTCTTTGTTCAAACTCCACAGTTCTTTTTCTGGATAAAGATGGTATTTCTTCATTGAAGATAGCCCAAATTTGTCACTGGTTGTTGCATTGATGGAATGAGAAAGTCTATCAATATTGATCATCCCCATGTTACTGTTAGGGTATACAATGTTTTTCTGGTTCCACTCATCTCACTCAGCAGTCTTCCCTGAAATCCTGTCCCTCCTGGTTTCTAATAGAACAATAATGTTCCATGGCATACATATCCCATAGTTTGTTAAGCCACTCCCCAATTGAAGGACATTCACTTAATTTCCAATTTTTGGCCACCACAAACAGGACTGCTATAAATATTTTTGTACAAGTGATGTTTTTAACCTTTTTCATAATCTCTTCTGGGTATAGACACAATAGTGGTATTGCTGGATCAAAGAGCATGCACATTTTTGTTGCCCTTTTGTCGTAATTCCAAATTGTTCTCCAGAAAGGTTGGATGAGTTCACAGCTCCACCAACAAATTTCCCACATCCCTTCCAACATTGATCATTGTCCTTTCTGGTCATATTGACCAGTCTGAGAGGTGTGAGGTGGTATTTCAAAGATGCTTTGATTTGCATAAGTAGTGATTTGGAACAATTTTTCATATGACTATGGATTGCTTTGATTTCCTCAACTGTAAATTGCTTTTGCATATCCTTTGACCATTTGTCAATTGGGGAATGGCTTGTTTTTTTAATTGGACTCAGTTTTCTGTATATTTTAGAAATGTGTCCTTTTTCAGAATTACAAATTTCAAAAATTCTTTACTAATTTAGTACATTTCTTTTGATCTTGATTACAGTGGTTTTGTGTGTGTAAAATTTTTTTTAATATAATGCTATCAAAATTAGCTAGTTTGTTTTTAATAATGATCTCTATCACTTCCTTAATCATAAACAATTTCTCGTTCCATATGTCTGACAGGTAAACTACTCCTTGTCCTTCTATTTTGCTTATAATATTGTGTTTTTATATCTTAATCCTGTATCCATTTGGATCTTATCTTGGTATATTGTGTGAAGTGTTGTTCTAATCTAAATTTCTTCCATACTAACTTGCAACTTTCCCAACAGTTTTTACTGAAGAGAGAGTTTTTAATCCCAATAGCTGGAGTCTTTGGGTTTATCAAACGGCAGATTACTATAATCAGTTCCTGCTATTGCACCTAGTCTATTCCACTGATGCACCACTCTATTTCTTAGTCAATACCAGACTGTTTTGATGACTGATGTGTTATAATATAATTTTAGATCTGATAAGGCCAAGCCACCTTCTTTTTCACTTTTTTTCATTGAATTCCTGGAAATTCTTGACTGTTTTTTTCCATATAAATTTACTTTAAATGTTTTCTAACTCATTAAAGTAATTCTTTGGAATTTTGATTGATAGGGTGCTAAACAAGTTTAGTTTTGGTAGAATTGCCATTTTTATTATATTACCTGAACCTATCCATGAGCAGTCAATGTTTCCCCAGGTATTTAAATATGATTTTAGGTGTGTGAGAATGAATTTTGTAATTGTTTTCAAAAAGTTTTTGTGTCTGCCTTGGCAGAGAGACTCCCAGGTATTTTATTTTGTCTGAGGTTACTTTGAATGGGATTTCTCTTTCTAGCTCTTTCTGCTGTATCTTGCTAGTCATATATAGAAATGTTGAGCATTTATGAGGGTTTATTTTATATCTTGCAACTTTACTAAAGCTACTAATTATTCTAGTATATTTTTAGATGATTATTTTGGCACTCTCTAGGTATATCATCATATCATCTGCAAATAGTGATTTTTTTCTCTTCCTTCCCAATTCTAATTCCTTCAATTTCTTTTTCTTCTCTTAATGGTGAAGCTAGCATTTCTAATACAATATTGAATAGTAGTGGTAATAATGGGCATACTTTTTTCATCCCTGATCTTTTTGGGAATGCCTCTAGCTTATCCCTGTTGCATATAATGATTCTTGGTTGTTTCAGATAGATACTGCTTCTTATTCTAAGGAACAATCCATTTATACCTACAATTCCTAGTATTTTTAGTAGGAATGGATGCTGTATTTTGTCAAAAGCTTTTTCAGCATTTATTGATATGATCATATGTTTTCTGAAAGGTTTGTTATTGATATAAAATAATTATAGTAAATGTTTTCCTAATATTGAACCAACCATGCATTCCTTGGATAAATTCAACTTGATCATAATGTATTATCCTAGTGATGACATGTTGCAATCATTATGATAAGATTTTATGTAATAAATTTGCAACTCTATTTCATCAGGAAGATAGTTCTATAATTTTCTTTCTCTGTTTTAACTCTTCCTGGTTTAGGTATCATCACCATATTTGTGTCATAGAAAGTGAGAGTTTCATCTTCACCCATTTTCTCAAAGAGTTTATATATAACTGGGACCACTTGTTCCTTAAATGCTTGAAAGAATTTATTTGTGAATCCATCTGGCCCGGGAGATTTTTTCTTAGGGATTTCAATAATTGTTTGTTGAATTTCTTTTTCTGAGATAGGGTTACTTAGGTTTTTAATTTCCTCTTCATTTAATCTGAGTAACTCATGTTTTTGTAAATATGCATTAATTTCACTTAGATCATAAAATTTATTGGCATATAATTGGGCAAAATAATTCCCAATTATTACTTTAATTTCCTCTTCATTGGAGTGGCTAGTTGGTGCAGTGGATAGATCACCGACCCTGACGTCAGGAGCACCTGAGTTCTAATCTGGCCTCAGACACTTAATATTGACCTAGATGTGTGGCCTTAGGCAAGCCACTTAAACCTGTTGCCTTGCAATAATCTAAAAAAATAAATAAATCAAAAATTTCCTCTTCATTGGTGCTGAGTTCACCTTTTTCATTTATGATACTAGCAGTTTGGTTTTGTTCTTTTTTTTAAATCAAATTGATGAGAGGTTTATCAATTTTATTGATTTTTTCATAAAACCAATTCTTGGTTTTGTTTATTAGTTGAATAGTTTTCTTTCTTTTGATTTCATTAATTTCTCCTCAAATTTTTAAAATTTCTTATTTGGTATATAACTGGAAGTTTTTAATTAGTTTTTCCTAATTTTTAGGTACATATTTAGTTCATTGATTTCTTCTTTCTCTAATTTATCCTTGTAAGCATTTAAAGATATAATATATCCCTGACATCCACCTTGAATGTATCCCATAAGTTTTGGATTGCTATTCCATTACTGTCATTATCTAGAATGAAATAATTAATTCTTTCTATAATTGTTTACTTGATTCACTCATTCTTCAAAATGAGGTTATTTAGTTTCCAATTATTTCTGGGTCTATTATTGTATATTGCAGCATTGCATATTATTTTTATTGCATTATGATCTGAGAAGGATGTATTCACTATTTCTGCCTTTCTAAAATTGATCATTAGGTTTTTATGTGCTAGTACATGATCAATTTTTGTGTAAGTGCTATGTACTGCAGAAAATAATATATATTCCTTTCTATCCCCATTAAATTTCCTCCATAGGTCTATCATATCTAGGTTTTCTAGCAATCTATTTACCACCTTAACTTCTTTCTTGTTTATTTTATGATTAGATTTATCTAAATCTGAGTGTGGGAGGTTGAGGTCTCCCACTAGTAGAGTTTTGCTGTCTATATCTTCCTGTAGCTCTTTCAACTTCTCCTCTAAGAATTTTGATGTTGTCTCATTGGCTGCATAAATATTTAGTATTGAAATTACTTTTTTGTCTATGGTACCTTTAAGTAGTATATTGTTTCCTTCCTCATCTCTTTTAACACTATTTTTGCAGCCACTTTGTCTGATAAGGATTGCTACCCCTGATTTTTTCACTTCAGCTGAAGCAAAATGTATTTTACTCCAACCTTTTACCTTTACTCTATCTGTATATCTCTACTTCAATTGAGTTTCTTGTATGGAACATATTGTAGGATTCTGGTTTTTTAATCCAGTCTGTTATTCACTTATGTTTTATGGAAGAGTTCATCCCATTCACATTCAAATTATAATTACTAACTCGTTATTGCCCTGCAAACTGTCTTCCTTCTGTTTGTATTTTCCTGCTTTATACTTGTTTCCTGGATTTTTGTTTCTGAATACTGCCACCTTCAGTGTGTTTGCCCTCTTATAACAGCTCCCTCCCCTTTTTCTCTTTCCCTTTTCACCTTCCCTTCCTTCTTTTAGTTCTCCTTTTTCTCTCCCTCCCTGTGCCTCCCTCTCCTTTTTCCCTTTTAATGGTTGAAAGGTAAGATATGTTTCTTAACTTAATTAAGTGTGTCTAAGTTAACTTTAAGCCAAAGCTGATGCGATGAAGATTTATGTAGTTCTCATCTCCTCCTTTCATCCTGTCAGTTACGATAAGTCTTTTGTACCTCTTGATGTAATGAGATCTACTCCATTCAGTGTCCCTCCAACCTCCCTTCACCTTACTACCCCCCCTTTTTATGGAGGTATTGTTTTTAATCATTCTATCTTAGTGACAGAAAAGTTATGAGTGTCCATCACTTCTGGCTATGTTTATACTCTCTAATAGAGTTACAATTCTGAAAAGTTATGAGACTCTTTCTCCCAAGTGGGTATATAGACAGTTTCATGTTATTAGATAGCAGTTCTTTTTTTTTTTTTACCTTTTCATGCATGTCTTGAGTCTCCTGTTTGATGCCTAGATTTTCTATTTAAGTCTGGTCTTTTCATCATGAAATCTTGGAAGTCTTCTATTTCATTAATTGTTCATCCTTTTCCCTGGAAGAAAAGGCTCAGTTCTGTCGGGTAGTGGATTTTTGACTGCATTCTAAGTTCCCTTGCTCTTCAGAATATCTCATTTCAGGCCTATAGATCCCTTAATGTTGTTGTGGCCAGGTCCTACATAATCCTTACTGTGGTTCCTTGGTATTTAATTTTTTTTTTTCTTTCTGGCTACTTGTAGAATTTTTTTCTTTTATCTGAGAGCTCTGGAATTTGGCCACACATTCCTTGGTGTTTTCATTTTAGGATCTCTTTCCAGAGGGGAATGATGTATTTTTTCAATAACTTTTTTGCCCTCTGGTTCCATGATATCAGGGCAATTTTCCATCACTAAAACCTGAGCTTTTTTTTCTTCAAAGTTTTCAGGAAAGCTGATAATTCTTACGTTTTCCCATCTTGAACTGTTCTTAAGGTCAGTGGTTTTGCTGATGTGGTATTTTACATTTTTTTCCTATTTTTTCAATCTTTTGGTTTTGTTTAACACAATATTGTGGTCTCATGAAGTCATTAGTTTTCACCAATTATATTTTTTTTAGAGAAAACATTTTTTCTTCATTTATCTTTTGCAACTCTTTTACCAGTTGGTCATTCTATTTTTAATAGACTTTTCTATTTGCCCAGATATAGTTTTGAGAGTATCATTTTCTTTTTGCATTTGCCCAATTGAAGATCTGAGAGAGTTATTCTCATTTTGTATTTGTCTGATTTTGTTCCCAAGGATTTGTTTCCTTGTTGCAAGATGTTAATTTTCTCTTTCGACGTGGTAATTTTCACTTGAGTTTCTTTTCCCAAATTTCTCAATTGATTTTTAAATTCCTTCCTGATTTTTTCAAGGAAGTCCTTCTGGGATGGAGACCAATTCATATTCTCCTCAGCAGTGCTAGATCTCTCTGGGTTAGGATCTGTGTCTTCTAAATATTTCTCCATGGGCCCCCCTTTTTCTATGACCTTTTTTTCTCATCTTTCTAGGATCTTGTGTTGGGGGGGTTGGCTCTCAGAGGTTTGCTTTTGAAGATCTTAGAGACTTTGTTCAATTGCCTTAGTAATTCCAAGGGTCAGCCTTGTAGGGGGTGCTGATTTCTTTCTCTGGAGTGTTGTAGGTCCTCAGCATCAGGGTCTGAGTTGACCTTGCATCTTCCACTCTTAAAAGAGTGCTACTTTACCAAAGAATTAATATCAAGTAATAAGTTGGGGAAAAGATCAAAGAACAGATAAAAAAATTTGACCATAGAAGGTTACCATGGTAACAAAGTGTATTAAAATACATACATTCAGAAGAAGATAACAAAGGTTCCTCTGAGAAAAATATGAATTGGTCTCAGGCTGTGGAAGAGCTTAAAGAAGATTACAAAAATCAAGTAAGAGAAGTAGAGGAAAAATTGAGAATGGAAATGAGCATGATGCAAGAAAATCCTAAAAAAAATGAGTCAAAGTTTGGTAAAGGAGAAACAAACAATTTTGAAGTAAAAAAATAACACCTTAAGAAACAGATTAGGCCAAACTGAAAAAGAGGTTTTAATAAAGTTATTGAAGAGATTAATGCCTTTAAATAGAATTGATCAAATGGAAAAGGATGTGCAAAAGCTCACTGAAAAACATGAATTCCATAAAAATTATATCGAGCTCATAAAAGTTAATGACTATGAGAAATCAAGAAACAATCAATAAATCAACAAAACCCAAAGAAGAAAAATATAGAGGACAATGTGAAATATTTCAGTGGAAAAACAAGTGATCTGGAAGACATATCCATATCAGAGAATTTAAAACTTATTGAACTTCCTGAAAGCCATGATTAAAAACAATGTTTAGACATAATCTCCAAGAAAATATTAAGGAAAATTACCCTATTTTCTAGAAGTAGAAGGTAAGAAAGGAAAATAAAGGACCCACTGATCAAATCCTAAGGAAGATCCCAAAATGAAAACTCCCTGGATTGTTAAAATGAAATTTCAGAGCTCCCAGGCTAGGGAAAAATCATTGTTCAGAAGAAACAATTTACAAACAGAATAATGAAAAATGTATTAATTTCTGCATTAAAGGTTCAGAGGAATTGGAATATGATATTCCAGAAAGAAAGAGTTTTGTTTACAATCTCTTGGTTTCAAACCAACTAATCAACAATACTGAGTATACCTTTTCAGGGGAAAATATGAAATGAAATACAGGACTTTCAAATTTTCCTGAGGAAATGACCAGAATTGAACAGAAAATTTCAATTTCAGATAAAATAGTGAAGAGAAACATAATAAGTCAAATAGAAAAAGTAAATCAAAAAAGGTTAAACTCTTACCATTAATTACATGGGAAGATGTTACTGGTAAATCACAAGAACTTTCTCAATATTAGGGCATTTAGAAACAGTATTTATAGACAGAGGGAACAGGAATGAGTTGAATAAGAAGGGATAATATAAAAAATAAAATTAAGGGGTGAATGTGGAATACACTGGGAGAAAGGAAAAGAGAAAAAAATAGGATAATGTATCTAACATAAAAGAGGAAAGAAGGGGAGGAGGTAAAGAAGGATGAGTTGAAGGGGAATGAACTTTACTCATAAGTATTGACTCAAAGAAGAAATACCATACACAATTGATATAGAAGTCTATCTTACATAAAAATAGGAAAGGAGGGGATAGTAGAAGGGAGGGTAGATTGAAGCTAGCCAGAAGCAAAACACTTTTGAGAAGGCTCAGAGTGTAGAGAGTGAGAGATTAAATAGAACAGAACAGAACAGAATGGAACTGAACGGAAAGGAATGGAACAGAATAGAATTATAGAATAGAATAGAATAGAATAGAATAGAATAGAATAGAATAGAATAGAATAGAATAGAATAGAATAGAATAGAATAGAATGGAATGGAATGGAATGGAATGGAATGGAATGGAATGGAATGGAATGGAATGGAATGGAATAGAATAGAATAGAACCGAATTGAATTGAATAGAACTAGACTAGAATACAATAGAATACAATAATAGAAGACAATAAAATACAATGGAGAGGAGAGGAGAGGAGAGGAGAGGAGAGGGGAGGAGAGGAGAGGAGAGGAGAGGAGAGAAGAGGAGAGGAGAGGAGAGGAGAGGAGAGGAGAGGAGAGCAGAGGAGAGGAAAGGAGAGGAGAGGAGAGGAGAGGAGGGAAGAGAAGGGAAGGGAAGGGAAGAGAAGAGAATAGAGAGGGGTAGAAACAGGATGGAGAGGAAATAGGGTTAACAATAATAATGTGAAAAAAATTAAGCCACTTTCTCTTATAGAAACAAAACATAAAGAGAATTGAGTCAAATTTGTAAAAAATAAGAGCTATTCCCCAATTGATAAAGATCAAAAGATATGAACAATTTTCAGATGAAATAATCAAAGTCATCCATGACCATATTAAAAATCCTCTAGCACACTACTGATTGGAAAAAAGTAAACTAAAACAACACTGAAATACTATCTAGTCCTGATTAGATTTGCTAATAAAACAGAAAAGAAAAGTAGAAAAGAGGCAATGTGGTAAAAATAGGACATCAATACCTTATTGGTGGAATTTTGAACTGATTCAACCGTTCTGTAAAGAGATTTGGAACTATGTCCAAAGGACTATAATTCCATGCATACACTTTGACATAGCAACACCAATACTAGGTCTGTATTCCAGAAGAGATTAAAAAAATGGAAAAATATTTATAGTAGCTCTTTATAGGTGATGAAAAAAATTGAAAATTGAGACAATGACCATAAATGGAAAACTGGCTACATAAATTGTTGTTTAATCTGATGGAATACTCTTTTGCTAAAAGAACAGATAAGCAGGATACTCACAGGAAAAGCAGAAAAGACATATCAACTGATACAAAGTTTAATGTGTTGTGTACAAAGTAAAAACAGTATTGTAAGTTGGTCAGAGGATCTAGCTATTTTCAGCAATTCAATAATCTAAGTCAAATCTGAAGTACTTATGATAAAAATATTGTCTGTTTCCAGAGAAAGAGATGATGGTATCTGAATACAGACACCATTTTTTTGGTGTTTTTTTGGTATTCACTATTTTCTTCCTTTGATTATTATGGAAATAGTAGCATGATGATACATGTGTAGCCTATATATAGATTTGCTGTCCTTCTCAGTAGTGGGGGGAAAGAGGGAGAAAGGGATAGAATTTGGAATTCAAAGTTTTAAAAATTAATGTTAAAAATTATTCTTAGTGTAAGTGGAGAAAAATAAAATACTAAATATACTTTTTAAAAAAGAATGTTTACTCATTTTTTAACAATCACTAGAAGGCAATTCTGTTACAAATTGTCATGATTCTCTCATAAATAAGTTTCTTGCAATCCTCCAGGTGGAGTGGTTATAGCAAACAGACAAGTTGAAAAGAGTTTAATTTGCAATATTATGTTATAATAATTTGCTCATTTAAACTTTAAAATAATGAAATGACTCATAAAGTCCATTTACTTTTCCTATTTGAGCTTAAATGAATTTATTTTATTTATTTATATTTTTAATGAAATTTATTTTATTTTTTCAGTTGCATAATATGGTAATTTTTCAGTGTTCATCCATTTGAAGATTTATGAGTTACACATTTTTTCTACCACTCTTTCTTCCCTCCTCTCCTTCCAAGTCTGACAAAATTGTACAGATATATTTGTATTTAACATATTTACATCTTAGTCATTTTGTGAAAGAGGAATTACAGAAAAGGGGAAAGAAAGAAAGAAAACAATGAGATAAAAAGGAGAAACTTAAGAGAAGTTTTTAAAAAGTGATCATAATACACATTCAGATTGCATGGTTTTTTTCCCCCTCTGCATATGGGTGGCATTGTCCATAGCATATTTTCTCAAGGCCATCCTTGATCTCTGAACTACTGAGAAGAGCTGGATCCATCAAAGTTGATCATCTCACAATGATGCTGTTAATGTCTATAATCTTCTGGTTCTGTTCCCTTCACTCAGCATCAGTTCATTTAATTCTTACAATAGTTTTCTAAAGTCCAATCACTCATGCATGATTTCTTATAAAACAATAGTACTCCTTAATATTCATATGCCATAACTTGTTTTTCCATTCTCCAATTGATGAGCATTCCCTCAATTTCCAATTCTTTGACATTACTAAAAGAGCTGCTATAAATATTTTTGAACAAGTGAGAATTTTCCCATTTTTAATGATCCCTTTTGATTATAGACCTAGTATTGGCATTTCTGGTCAAAGGGTTTGATCACTTTTATTGTTTTTTTGGGTAGAGTTCCAAATTCCTCTCCAGAAAACCTGGATTTTCATAACGCCCCAACAATGCATCAGTGTCCCAATTTTGCTACATCAGCTCCAACATTACTCATTTTCCTTTTTTTATGATCTTAGTCAATCTGATAGGTGTGAGGTGGTGCTTCATAGTTGTTTTAATTTGTACTTCTCTAATCAGTACTGATTTGGAGCATTTTTCATATGACAATATAGAGGTTTAAATTATTCATCTGAAAACTTCTTACACATATCTTTTGACCATTTAGCAATTGTGAAATAATTTGTAATTTTATGAATTTGATTCAATTCTCTATATATTTTTGAAATGTCATTTATCAGAAACAGTAGTTATAAAAATTGTTTGTTGTCTGTTTTCCTTCTAATCTTGGCTGTATTGGTCTTATTAGAGCGTTAATATAATCAAAATCATCCATTTTACAATTTATAATGTTTACTATTTCTTGTTTGATCATAAATTTCTTTTTCAAAAGATCTGATGGAATATTTCTTGATCTCTTAACTGAATATCGCCCTTTATGTCTTAAAACCTGTATTCATTTTGACACTATTTTCATCTAAATGAGTACAGGTTTTAGACAAAAAGGGCAATATCAAAGCCTAATTAAGAGATCAAGAAATGGGACTATGCCTAGTTTTTACCATACTATTTTTCAGTTTTCCCCAGCAATTTTTGTCAAATAATGAAATCATATCCCAGAAAACCATATCTTTGGATCAGTCAAACAGTAGATTACTACGGTTATTTAGTATTGTTTATTTTGTACCTACTCTGATCCACTGATTCACTACTATGTTTCTTAACCAGTACTAGGCAGTCCTGATGACTGCCACTATGTAGTATAGTTATAGATCTGGTAGAGCAAGGCCACCTTCCTTTGTGTTTCCCTCCCTCATCAATTGTCTTGATATTCTTGACATTTTGTTGTTCCAGGTGAAATTTGTTACTGTTTTTTTTCTAGCTTAGTAAAATAGTTTTTTTTTACTATTTTGTTTGGAATGGCATTGAATAAATATTTAGTTTTGATAGAGGCAGGTAGATGGCAAAGTAGATAGAGCACTAGTCCTAGAGTCAGGAAGCCCTTAGTTCAAATCCAACTACAGATGCTTACAAACTGTGTGACTGTGAACAAGTCACTTAACCCTGATTGACTCACATCCAGGGACATCTCTAATAATCCTGATTTTATATCTGGCCACTGAACCCAGATGGCTCTGGAGGAGAAAATGTGACTGGTGATCTTGCACAGCATCCCCTCAGTCAGATCTGATTCACATGTTTGTCATAGTAACACCTTCCTGAAGTCATGGTGTTCTTTGAATATGAAGGACAAATAACAATTTGTATAGAATTGTCATTTTTATTGTATTAGCTCAGCTTAACCATAAGAAATTAATGATTTTTTTGATTGTTTAGATATTACTTTATTTGTGTGAAAAGTATTTTGTAATTATGTTCACATAGTTTCTGAGTTTTTCTTGGGTGGCAGCTTCCAAAGTATTTGATGTTGTCTACAGTTATTTAAATGAAATATCTTTATCTCTTGCCTTTCGATTTTGTTGTTCATATAGAGAAATGCTGATAATTTATGTGAGTTTATTTTATATCCTGCTACATTACTAAAGTTAATTATTTCAAGAACTTTTTAGTTAATTTTCTAGGGTTCTCTAAGTATACCATCATATCATCTGCAAAAAGTGAAGATTTTGTGGCCTCATTGATGACTGATTCCTTCAATTCCCTTGTCATCTCTTATTGCTAAAACTAACCTTTCTAATGCTATATTGAATAGTGGTGATAATGGGCATCTGTCTTTCCCTCCTGATCTTGTTGGAAATGCTCTAGTTTATGGCTATATATATATATATATATATATATATATATATATATATAATGTTTGTTGTTGATGGTTTTAGAGAGATACTGCTTATTATTTTGAGTAAAATTATGAATTTATTTATTTATTTGTTTATTTGTTTGTTTATTCCTATACTTTCTGTTGTTAAAAGGAATGGGAATTGTATTTTTTCAAAGACTTTTTCAGGATCTATTAAGATATCAAATGATTTCTGTTGGTTTTGTGATTGATATGTTGAATTAGGTTGATTGTTTTCCTAATATTGAATCATCCTTGTCTACTAAGTACAAATGCTACCTGATCATGGTGTACTGTCCTAATAATAATGCTTTCTAATCTCTTTGCTATAATTTTATTAAAAATTTTTGCATCAATGCTCATTAGGCATATTATTTTTATAATTTTCTTTGTTTTGGTTATTCCTGGTTTATTTATTAGCACTATATTGGTTTCATAAAAGAATTTGGCAGAACTTTTATTTTTTAAATATTTATATAGAATAGGAATTAATTTTTCATTAAATGTTTGATAGAATTAATTTGTAAATCCATCTAGGTCTGGAGAATTTTCTTAGGGAGTTTATTGAAGGTTTCTTTCATTTCTTTTTCTGAAATGGGGCTATTTAAGTACTCTATTTACTCCTCTGTTAATCCTAGTAGTTTTTAGTTTTGTAAATATTCCTCCATTTCACCCACTTTGTCAAATTTATTGGCATACATGTCAGTAAAATTTTCACTTTAATTTCCTCTTCATTATTAGTGAGTTCACCCTTTTAATTTTTGGTAATGGTAATTTGGTTTTCTTCTTTCATTTCGTATTCCTAGTAACTAAAGGCTTATCTATTTTTTTGATTTTTCAACATCACTTGTACAAAAAATATTCATAGCAGCCCTGTTTGTGTTGGCAAAAAATTCGAAATTAAGTAAATGTCCTTCAATTGGGGAATGACTTAGCAAACTGTGGTATATGCATGTCATGGAACACTATTGCACTATTACAAACCAGGAGGGATGGGAATTCAGGGAAGGCTGGAAGGCTTTGCATGAACTGATGCTGAGTGAGATGAGCAGTACCAGAAAAACACTATACCTTAACAGCAACATGGGGGCAATGATCAACCTTATGGACTTGCTTATTCGATCAGTGCAACAATCAAGGACAATTTGGGGCTCTCTACAATGGAGAATACCATCTGTATCCAGAGAAAGAACTGTGGAGTTTGAACAAAGACCAAGGACTATTACCTTTAATTTAGAAAAAAACCCTGAAATCTTAATGTCTAATCTTTCTATCTCTTATACTTAATGTTTTTTCCTTAAGGATATGGTTTCTTTCTCATCACATTAAATTTGGATCAATGCATATCATGGAAACAATGTAAAGACTGGCAAATTGCCTTCTGTGGGAGGTGGGGTTAGGGAAGTAAGATTGGAGAAAAATTGTAAAACAAAAAGAGAGAAAAGAATCTCAGAATTAAAAATTCTCAACAATATTTTATTGCTTTTTTCATAAAACTAACTTTTAATTTTATTTATAAAGTTTTCTTGCTTTCAGTTTTGTTAATTTCTCTTTTGATAATCAGAATTTCTATTGAAGATATTTAATTTGTTCTTTTTCCAGTTTTTTTTAGCTGCATGCCTAATTCATTGATCTCCTCTTTCTATGTTTTATTCATATATGCATTTAAAGATAGAAAATTCTGACTGCAATTGTTTTGGCTGCATCTCATAAATTTTAGAATGTTGTCTCATTGTTGTCATTGTCTTGGATGAAATATTGATCATTTCTGATTTATTGTTTGATCCACTCATTTTTTTTCAAATTAGGCTATTTAGTTTCCAATTAATATTTGTTTTATCTTTGCTTTATTACATGTAATTTTTATTGTATCATGATCTGAAAAGCATACATTTAATATTTCTGCCTTTCTGCATTTGATTCTAAGGTTTTTATGCCTTATTAAATGGTCAACTTTGGTATAGGTGCCATGTACTTCAGAGTAAAAGGTTTATTGGTTTAATCCCCATTCAATTTTCACCAGAGGTCTTTCTTATCTAAATTCCTTCTTGTTTATTTTGTGATTAAATTTATCTATTAAAGAGAGGGGGGAGGCCCAAGATGGAGACAAGAAGGGATCAAGTCTTAGGAGCTCTCTGATAAAATTCATCAGCTAAGGACTCTAGCTAAACTTTCCAGAGACAGAACCCACAAAGGGACCCAGTGAGGCACTTCTCCTACTCAAGGTAACCTGGAAAAGAGCAGAAAGGCTCTGCTCCCCGGGGTCGGAGAGGCGGCCCTCCAGAGGGGTGGCCCACCAGAGCCAAAGAACCTCAGTCTCCCGGAGGCAGCCCCAGGGTGCTGGGGGTCTCAGCTCACAGGAGTGGGGGTCTCCTGAACTGCACCCCAAGGAACACCGGGCACAAAGTGGGGGAACAACAGGGAACTCTGCCAGAGCAAGCACATGGAGCCCAGCCCTCAGGGCAAACAGCAAGCAGCATTGTCTTTCCCCAGCCCTGATCCAGGAAACAGAAGCAGGCTCTGGTAAGCAGGAACCCCCAGGGCATGAGCCCATTTTGCTGAGGGAGGGGAGTGAAGAGAGACTGCCTAGCTCTGTCCTCTGCCCCTGAAACAGGACTCTGGGGCTCTGACCACATTCAGATCCTGACCAAAATCTAGGTCCCCCCCCCATAGAAAAGCATCCCCCCCCCCACATCAGCCCCTTGGCAGAGGGGGGCGCTTATGGTCATTCACAGAGCAGCAGGGAGGACAGAACCTCACACACTGAGACCCTTGTGGGAGTGTCCCAAAAGCTCAAGAAACACCCCAAACCAGGCCCAGGCTGGGAAAATGAGCAAGCAGAGAAACAAAAAGAAGACTATTGAGAAATATTTTGCAAATGAGCCCAAGAAGGACCAAAATACTCAGTCTGAAGATGAGGAAGCACAAGCTTCTGCATCTAAAGACTCCAAGAAAAACAGAAATTGGGCTCAGGCTATGATAGAGCTCAAAAAAGACTTTGAAAATCAAATGACGGAGTTGGAAGAAAAACTGGGAAAAGAAAGGAGAGAGATGCAGGAAAAACATGCAAATGAAGTCAGCAGCCTAGTCAAGGAAATCCAAAAAAAATGCTGAAGAAAATAGCATGCTAAAAACCAGATTAGGTCAAATGGATAGAACAGTTCAAAAAGTTATTGAGGAGAAGAATGCTTTAAAAAGCAAAATTGGCCAGATGAAAAAAGAGATAAGAAAATTCTCTGAGGAGAACAAATCCTTCAGACAAAGAATAGAATTCAGGGAGATTGATGAATTTAACAGAAAACAGGAATCAATACTTCAAAACCAAAAAAATGAAAAATTAGAAGAAAATGTGAAATATCTCATTGAAAAAATAACTGATATGGAAAACAGACTTAGGAAAGATAATTTAAAAATTATTGGAATACCTGAAAGTCATGATCAGGAAAAGAGCCTTGACATCATTTTCAAAGAATTGCTACAGGAAAATTGCCCTGGTATTCTAGAAGCAGAGGGCAAAATAGAAATGGAGAGAATCCACCTATCCCCCAGAGAAAGAGATCCCCAAAAACCAACCCCTAGGAATAATATAGCGAAGTTCCAGAACTCCCAAGTCAAAGAGAAAATATTACAAGCAGCCAGAAGGACACAGTTCAAATATCGTGGAGCTGCAGTCAGGATCACACAGGACTCAGCAGCAGCTACATTGGAAGCTCCTAGGGCTTGGAATACAATATACCGGAAGGCAAGAGAGCTTAGAATGCAGCCAAGAATGAACTACCCAGCAAGGCTGAATGTACTTTTCCAGGGTAAGAGATGGACTTTCAATGAACCAGGGGAATTTCAAAGGTTCCTTTTGGAATGGCCAGAGCTGAACAGAAGGTTTGATCTTCAAATACAGGACTCAAGTGAAGCATGGAGATTGGAGGAGAGGGGGGAAATATGAGGGACTTAATGAGGATGAACTGCATGTATTCCTGCATAGACAAATGACACTGATAATACTCATATGAACCTTCTCAGTTAATAGAGCAGGTAGAGAGAGCTTTTATAGTTGAAGCACAGGAGAAAGCTGAATTCGAAGATAAAATATGGTGTAAAAATGGAGTCAATAGAAAAAAAGGGAAATGGAATGGGAGAAAGAAAAAGGAGAGTGGGAATAGTCCAAGATATTTCACTTAAGATTTTTTTTTATTACAATGAGCTATTGCAATGATATGGAAGGGGGGAGGCAAGGGGGAATGAGGGAACCTTTGCTCTCATCAGAGATGGCTAGGAGAGGAAACAGCAAATATACTCAATGTGGTATAGATATCTGGAGTAAGAAGGAGGGGGGAGCAGGGGGAAGGGGTGGGAATGTGAATAAAGGAGGAGAGGATGGACCATGGGGGGACAGTGGTCAGATATAACACATTTTCTTTCTTACTTCTTGCAAGGGGCTGGGAATGGAAGGCCTGCCCAAGACCACAGGGCCAGGTAGATTCTGGGCCTAAGGGGTGGTATGGGGGCTCAGGGTTTCTTGGCCCCGGGACCAGAGATCTGTCTGCTGCGCCACTCAGCAACCCTACAACAGAGTCATAGTGAAAGGAGAGAGAAAATAGAGTATATGGTAGTGGAGAAATAAGAAATGAGGGAGTTGAGATCAGCAATGGCAATGGTGGAAAAATATGGAAATAACTTTTGTGATGCATTTATCATAAAGAATGAGATCCACCCATGACAGAGTTGTTGGTGTTGGAACAAAGACTCAAGCACATTTTTTGTTATGATTATTTGGGGGAGGGTGTAGGGCAAGTAGGGCTGGATGGCCTGCCTGGGGCCACATAGCAGAGTGATCTTTGAGTGTCTGGGGCCGGATTTGGACCCAGCTGCTCCTGGCCCAAGGGCCAATGCTCTGTCTGTCACCCAGCCACCCCTACTATTCTTATTATTTTATTTTATTTTGGGTCTTTTTTTTCTTTCTTTCTTTTTTTTTTTTTTTTTTTTTGGTTTTTGCAGGGCAGTGGGGATCGGGTGGCTTGCATGTCACACGGCTGGGTGATTGTTGGGTTTACGAGGCTGGATATGGACTTGCGTGCTCATGGCTCCAGGGCTGTTGCTTTGTCCATTGTACCACCTGGCCATACCTACAATTATTACTATTATTATTTTTTTATTTTAATTTTTTTCTCTCCCCTTTACTTTTTTCACCCAAACAAGTCTATCTATATTCATGGGGGAGGACAAGGGGTATTTTGTTTACTTGTAAAGAAGAATATTTTATTAATGTAAAAAAAAATTTGTACAAAATGAGATAAAAAATAAATTAAAAAGTTGCTAAAAAATAAAAATTAAAAATTAAAACAAACCAGAGAGGGAGTTTGATTCTACCATGATTATAATTTTGTTACTCATTTAGTTTATCCTCTAAGAATTAGCACACTATACCATTTAGTGCATATATTTAATAATATTACTTCATTGCCTATGGTGCCCTTCAAGAAGATGTAGTTTCCTTCCTTATCCCTTTTAATGAGATCTATCTTTACTTTTGCTTTTACCTTTTCAGAGATTAGGATCACTAGTTCTAATTTTTTAATGTCTACTATAATGTATTTTACTCCATCCTTTTACCTTTAGATTGTGTGGATCTCCATTCCAAATGTGTTTCTTATAAACAACATTTTGTAGCATTCTGATTTTTAACCCATTCTGCTAATTGCTTCTGTTTTATGGGAAAGTTCATCCCATTAAGATGCAGTTAAAATTACTAACTATGTATTTCCCTCCATGCTATCTCTCCCTGTTTATTCTTTGCTCTTTCCTTTTCTCTTATCCCTCCTTACCAATGTTCTTCTCCCTTTCTGCTTTAACATTTCTTTTTATTTTCCACTTTACTTTTATTTTTTCTTTCCCTTTTATCAGTACCTTCTTCTCCTTTTGTTTCCTTTCCCCTGATAGTTTCTTGTAGGGTAGGATAGAGTTAAACCCATTTGGGAATGTGTGTTATTCCTTCTTTGAGCCCAATCTGTTGAAAGTATGATTACTCATACTATCCCTTCTTGCCCTCTACTATAATAGGCCTTTGTGACTTTTCACATCTGTTGTTTCTTATTCTCTTATGCCTAGCCTTTTCCTACTATAACTTTCCTTTTCCATGTCTTTATTGTTCTAAGCCTGTTATCTACCTACAACACCTCCATCAAAATATATTCCTTTTATCTCTCCTGAAGTACCTTTTTCGTGATTGATTGATTGATTAATTGATAAACTTTATTACTTCAAAGTCACTGTCTAGATACAATCCCCTCTTCTGTCCCATTAGAATTACACTTCTCAAGAGTCATAAATAGCATTAAATTATGGTCAATTTATTTTACACCTTGTTTTTAAGTACCCTCTATGCATAAACAATCTTCGTGAGTTGAAGCATCATGCGAAGCAAAATCATTTCATGAACCATTTTGTATCCCCCAGTACTCTCCCTCTAATTGAAGTCAAAGCATCAAGCAGAGCAAAATTGCTTCATGATCTATTCAAGTATAGTCCCTCTAAATATATTCTCTCTTTCCATGCCTTTAGTACTCCAACCATAGCACTACAACCCTTCCCAACTAAAGTATAAGGGACACTCTCTCCTTCTGTCCCTATAGCACTACAACCATGTCACTACAATCGTCCTTAACTAAAGTATTGGGAATACTTTCTCCTTCTGTCCCTATCAAACTCCAGTTATGGTACTTCAAGCCCTGTTAACCAAAGTATGGAATAAAGAAAGATCACATCATGATCTATTTATGATCAGACCTGCTAAGTACATTCTCTCTTTCTGCCCCTATTGTACAACCTTCTTTAACTAAGGTATCTAATAAAATAAGATTAATTCATTATATAATTAGGTACAGGCCCTCTAAGCACTCTCCCTCCTTCTGTTCCAATAGGAAAATACTCATAATCAACATCACTTCATGGCTCATTTATACCCATATCCTCTAAGTAAAATCCTTGCACCTATATTCAACTGTCATTAGTTGAGGCTTTGGCTAAAGGCTCAACACTTTTGTGGTGATCCTAAATCCATACCTCAACTCTAAGTATGTTTTCTTTTAACTATCCTAAGAGAAATAATTTCTCAAGAGTTTAAGTATTATCTCCTCTTGTAGGATTGTATACAGTTTAATCTATTTAATTAGCATATTTTCCCCTTTCCATTACCTCTATAAGCATCTCTTGACTCTTGGTTTTGAATATAAAATTTTCTGTTCAGTTCTAGTCTTGTTAACTGAAAATTTTGGAAGTTCTCTATTTCATTGAAAATCCATCTTATCCTCTGACAAAATATGTGTATGAGACTGTTGTGTGTGTGTGAATACTGTAAAACTTCATCACCTGGTGTCCTCTAGTACCAGAGCATTATTTACTGGCTGATTGTAGAGTGCCATGGGAGTGGGAGTGGACCAGGGACTGGGAAGGATATTTAAACACGTGCATTCTGGTGAATAAATGGAGCACTTGAAGATCTAAGAGATCTGGGAGAACTTGTCATTCTTTCCATGGTCGTCTCCCTCCCCATGAACATTTTCCTGGGTAAGGATAAGCTAGTTCAGCAGGAAGCTAACACTTCCAGAGCAGCTAGGCCAGAAGGAAGTCAACAAATATGCTGAATTTTGCTGGGTTGGTGAATTCTTGGTTGTTATCCAGGATTTTATGCCCTCTGGAATATCATAATCCAGCCTTTCTAATCTTTTAATGTTGAAACCAATCAGTACTGTGTAATTCTGATTGTGCTTAGTTACATTGCTTTTTTTTGGATGTATGTAGTATTTTCTCCTTTATTTGAGAATTCTTGAATTTGTTTATGACATTCCTTGAAGTTTTTATTCTGGGCTTTTTTTCTATAGGTATTCTATGGATTCGTTCAAGGGTATATTTTTTGTTTTTATTTTTCATGAGCAGTTTTCCATGATAATTTCCTGAAAGATATTTTCCAGGTTCTTTTTTTTATCATGATATGCAGGTAGATCAATAACTGGGAAATTATCTCTGCTGGATCTATTTTCCTCAAAGGTACTTTACATTTTCTTCTATTTTTCAGTCTTTTGTGTTTTTTTTTTTGAAGGAATCTTTGTGTCTCATAGAGTCATTAGTCTCCATTTGTCCAATTCTAAATTTTAGGATTAAACTTTGATCAGTTACTTTTTGTGTTTACTTTTCCATTTGCTTTATTTTACTTTTAAATGAGTTGTTTTCCTTTTCCACTTGGCTAATTTTACTTTGTGAAAAATTTTAATTTTTTTTGACTTGGTCAATTTAATTTTTTGATGAGTTTCATTTTTTTTCCCACATGGTCATTTTTACTTTTAAAGGAGTTGATTTCTTGAGTCAATTTTTCATCATTCTCCTGCAAGGCTGTCATTTCTTTTCCCCATTTTTCTTCTTCCTCTCTTCTTTGGTTTTTAAAATCCTTTTTAGCACTTCCATGAGATTTTGGATTTGAGGCCATTTCATAAACTACTTTGAGAATTCACATGAAGTCAATTTGTCACTGATTTCTTCTGAGATGGCATTTTTATCATCCCTACTGAATAGTAGTTTTCTATAGTTAATGCTCTTTTTAAGTTTATTTGCTCATTTTGTTCCATGAAGTACAGGGAACATAGTCCCAAGTTCTTTGTACTGGTGCTGGGATCTTGTTCCTGACTTATCATTTGCCAAAGCATTGCTTTTGCAGCTCAGGTGTTGCCTATGCAGAGGTTTGTTTCTTCCTTTGCACCCAGGCTTCATTTATGCAGTGTTTTGTTCCAAACCAAGTCCTGTCTATTGCTCTGGCATTCCCAGGGTTTGGGCTTTGTCTAGGGTTGGATACTCCCTGTTGGCCTGCTATCAAGAGCTGAACTGGGACCTGAACTATGTTGTGGCTAAGAACCTCCCCCTGGCCTTTCCACTCTCCTGCCTATGCTGGGCTTTTTCCTCCTTTACCCCAGAAGAAGCAAAACTTTATTTCACAATATCTTATGTGAAAAATTGTCTCCCTCTTTTATTGTAGCATTAAGGTCTGTGTAGAAGCTTCATGTAAAGTTATGTTGGGAAAAGTTCTTCATTTCATCATCTTGACTCTGCTCCAGAAGTTTCGGTTAATATATAATAAATGAAGAATTTTAAGTATACTCAAAATCAGTAAGTATACATATATGTATAATATATATATATATGTGTGTGTGTGTGTGTGTGTGTGTGTGTGTATAATAAATATACTCTCACTTAAGAAAAAATAATCCTAACACCTAAAAATAGATTATGGTCTTTGCCTAACCTTGTATTAGTAACTATATCAAGTTAACCTCTGACTTCTTTGATGTAAAATGAATTTCCATCGAAATATTTGTGTAACAAAATAAAAGGCTGTTATACTGCCTGTGGGTAGACAGGCATGTGGAGCTGAAATTGGGTAAAAACCTAACCTTTTCTTTGAATAATCATTTAACTTCTCCATGCTGCCCACAGAGCCAAAGTTTCTCCTCAATTGCTTTCTTTCTCTGTGCCTTATCCATTTTCCTGAATTCAGATGACATTCTCTGTCTGTCTTTTTCCTCAATACTGTGATAGTTTCTTCTTTAAATAAAGGTTTTTGGAAATCAACCAGTCTCTCAAACATTTGAAATTATTTATTCACTCTAAATTTGATTGAGTGACTTAATAAACAAAGTGTTTGTACATTGGGTATAGATGTGGTTTGTATATATTGGATCAATTCTAGCTGCTTCCCCTGTATTTTTTCTAACACTCTATACCCTTTATAAGTCCATGCTAATGGTGATATTGAAACAAAATATGGTGGCTTAAATATCATGACAAATTTTAAAAAGTTATAAATATCATTGAAATATTTTTTAAATTTTTTCCTTCTATTTTAAATATACTCCTATTTTTTTATTTTTAATTGTCCTGAAATTTTTTGCTCAATTTTGCTCAAATAACTTTTGCTGTTTTATTAAATCAATTTTTACCAAATATTGCATTTCTGATTTTTTTTACTATTCTGTAGCTTAATGTTTAATATTTCTATAATAGCAGCAAAAGTCAGTATTTTAAAGCACACATTTAAACTTCCCCCACCCAGATGATAACAGTTCAAAAGGGAAAGATCAAAAAAAAATTCCAAGTTTTTAACATCTTTTCAGGACAATCATCCCCAAAACACAGTGGATTATACATAAAAACCAAGAGGGACCCGGAGCTTTGTGCAATGGCACATACATTTGGCTAAGTTCACACAGTAAACCACAGAAACGCACTGGCTCTGATGGCTACCTGCGGAAGGGCATACAGGCTAACCCAGTGCTTAGAAATTGTAGCCCCTGCCAGCAGTGTCCTCATGTAGCAGGGCTTTAGTGACGCTTACCATCTGTCCACAGTCCAAGAAGGACAAGCCCAAAGCAATCAAACACTGCCAACCCAGATAAAACACAAAACAGAGATAGGCCACAGAGATTACAGCAGCCACCACATAAAGTGCCAAGTCGCCCAGGTCTTGAACATAGACAGTCACAAAGTACATATTGATGCCACAGATAAGAAAAAATGAGGATCCCACCTAATATTCTCCAAATGAGTCCATTGGTGAAATCATTCATCCCTGGACGCAAACTGGTAAATGTGAGGACAGGGATGAGGGCAAAGGGAAGCTGTAAGCTCTGCAATACATTCAGGAAGTCAATCATTCCTGTCAGATGCTCCACATCCTTGAAGACTGCAATCAACAGTGTTGGGATGATAGCGATAGAGCATGTCAAGATCACTCGAGCAAACCATGACCATTTCAGGTTCAGAAATCCCTCCATGGCAAACTGGCCAGAATAGGTTCCAGTCATGGTGGAGCTCTTCCCTGCAGCCAGGATGCCAACAGCCCAGATGTAGAGTGCAGCAGGCCCAAAGTAACATCCCAAGACTATTCCCCCTTTGTAGAGGTCTACACTCAACATAGTGTCATTTTGAGGGAAAAGGTCACTGTGAGGACTGCTATTATTGACACAGATCTCATGCACTTGCCTGTCTGTTTGATTAAAAAAGGCCTCAGCAAAGACTGAGACGACAAAGACATTGATGATGAAGGAGATGAAAAGGGCGATGCAGGACTCAATGAAGAAGTATTTGTTGGCTTCTCAGACCTCCCGTTTGCTGGAACTGTTCACCTGCCTGGACTTGACTAGTGCAGAGTGCAGATACATGTTGTGTGGCATTATCATAGCACCCACAATGCCCACAGCCTGCTCAATCTATGGAGTTCGACAGCCTGAACAAGAAGGGTATGAACATGCCCCACAGCACCTCAGCCTGGTTAGGTTTCACTGTAATATATTCATATCCAAAGGTCAAGACCATGATGGTGATAAGAAAGCCAAAACATGCTTCAAGTTTCCGCAAACCATATTTGTCCAGAAAGGGAAATACGAAGGTATCTGCTATGGTAATAAGAACTCCAGCCCACAAAGGAATCCTCCCAGCAGACAGAAGATTGATGTCAATAGCTGACCCTATGACTTCTTGCATATCAGAGCCTATGATGGCTGTCTCCACCATTAGCCACAGAATAATTCGAGGGACCTTGGGATACTGCCAGTGACACAGTTCAGCCAGATGCAGAACAATGACGACACCCAGTCTGGCTGCCAGGCGCTGCAGCAAGAGCCCCACCAGAGTAGCCATGAGGAGTATCCAGAGCAACTTAAACCCAGCCACAGCACCAGATTGCAAATCATATTCAATGTTCCCTGGGTCCAGATAAGCAATGCTCATGAGGAAGCCTGGCCCTATAAAGGCCCAGAGTTTGTGGAAGCTAAAACAAGAATACTCTTCATCAGGAACTGAAATCTTCTCATTAAAGTAGGTGCTGAAGGGCTCTTCTTGAAATGCAGGTGCTTGTGAAGGGGACTGATTACTATAGATGGTGTTAACTGTACCCAGGCTGGCAGTGTCCCCATGGTCTCCAGAACCATCTTCAGCAGACATCTTCTCTTTAGAACTTAATGTCATGGTGGATGGTGGTACATTCGAGGACTTAGAATAGGATTTCAGCTCACAGCTGGGCTCAGCCCCGTCCTGGCCCAGCTTCTTCCCCATAGTACAGAACTGGTTTGCTCACATTTCTGATTTTTGATAAGAGACTGTTTATAATACTTCACCATTTCACCATTCTTCTCTGTAAGATTTTATGAATGAGTCAATATTCTATACCAGCATTTCCTATGACTGTATGAAAAACTAAGGCATACATTTTATATCATTCTGATTTCCATGTCACGTCAAATGTTTTACAATGATTAAACTATATGAAATCATTATAGTTCACATCTTTGTTATTTCCTCTACCCATTACCCATATAGTTAGTTGAATTAGAATGAATTAGATTTCATTACAAAACATGAATTAGAGCCACTCACCTGAAATTGTTTAGTATTAAATGGATCCTGGAGTACTTAAGACATTCTTACACTCATGGCTGATCATAGAATTGAAATCATCTTTTGTTCTTGATGTTTATACCAGTCGCTGAATACAATTCTGTAAAGATTATCTGCTTTCTACTCAGATGAGTTTGAAGGGGTTCAACACTGCCAGACTGGTCTCTTGATGATTAATTTGGGGACCAAAGGAAACAACAACAAGAACTAAATATAAGTAAATATAAATGATTCTCAGTTCTATAAAATAACCATCTTAATAGAGGCAAAGTGATAAATAAGAGGCAGAGAAAGCTAAGAATAATCATTATAGGGTGTTTATAAGTTTTACTTTGGCAGCTGCCATTCTAAATATTGCCCAATGACCATTGAGTAGACTATCAATTAAGATATTTTCAGTCTAAAAGAAAGCAGAAGAAAGTAATAGCAAAATTAAGTCATAATTTAGAAGTTGTCTTGAAGAGATAAATAAAGGAATAGGTAGAATTAGTTTTATTATGCACCCAAAGGCAACAAGAAATATTTCACTGAATATATGATCATTTCATATTCAGTATTCATAATAAGCAATTGCAAAAAGACCACTATAAAAGTAATTCCAATTTATGAGCCAACATCTGTTTCAGAGCATGAAGAGGTAAAAGAAAAATCTATTAGAACTCAGTAATATCTCCCAAGTTATACCTATGTAGACATTTATTCTTGATGCTTTCAGTACAAAATTAGAAATAGTTGAGAATGGCAATAAATGTGTTGTAAACCATAGACGAGGCAAAAAGGGAATTCATGAAGTCAAGACCTATAGACTGTGGCAAAGCCTCAGTGCTATATATCATGATTACTTTACTTGCATAAGGAAAATAATTGGCAGACAACTAAAAACGATGAGCACAAAATGACATTAAAATCAATTACATTTTAAGACAGGAAATGACAGGTTATTGATTAGGGAGTCATTCCTGAATTGACTGTCTGTATATAGTCATAATACCATCTTGTTATATGACAAAGGTCTTTATTCCTTTAATCCTCTCCAGGTTTCATTTTCACACACTGGAAATATTTCCTGACCTTAGGGCTTCTTTTTCTGATTGACTGACTCCTCCTAGAATTTTTATCTTAAGGAGGATTCTCAGAAGAGTCAGGAATTAATTCTTCTTCAGGCTGCTCCTGAATCCCTGGATCTACAATAGTCCTGTGTGAGTATCCTTCTCTCTCTCTTTAACCTCTTCCTCCCTTTCCTACACTTTGAGCTTCTTTTTTGTTCCCCCATTAGAGTTTAAATTGTTTATTTTTTTGCTTGGAATTGTTTTCTCAGACTTCACCACCATATCTGTTATATTGTAAACACTCAATAAATGCTTATAGATTCAAGATCAAAATTATTACAAAATTTGAAAAAATATATGGAGTCAAACTGATGAAATTAAATTTTGAACCATTCATATAATTTTTTTAAATAAAAAATAGACAACAAATGTGATAATCTAGGACAAGGACACAGAGTACAATTATTTAAAAGATTGCCACTTATTTTAACATTACTATTTTTTCTAAAACCATTATATTACTTACTAAGAGTTTTATGTTAATTGACAGAATATCTGATTTTATTGCTTTAAGGAATATATTAGATATAACAAAAGGAATACTACTATAGGAAACAAAAACTTCTCATTTTCCTCATTTTCGTTGGGCAGCTACATGTAGGAGCAGATCGTATGCTGGCCCTGGAGTCAGGAATATCTGAGTACAAATATAGCCTCAGACACTTTTGCTTGCCTCAGGAAAATGGGCTTAATGGTAGCACCCACTTTCTAGGGTTTTTGTGAGAATAAAATGAAATAACACCTGTAAGATACACAGAATCATGGAGTTGCTACATCTACATTATCTGTCATCATTACACATATAACTCTTTTTTATGGAAAGATCTAAGTCATTTTATTAATCCACCATTTTGCTCAACTTTCCAGTTTCTGTAAAAGGTACTACCATTTTCTTCACTTTAACTTTCTCAATTTTAGTATTTTTCCATGTCATCACATTCTCCTTTATTCCAAATATCTAAGCATGTGTCAAATCTTATGATTTTTTTTACTTTCATCAATTTTTTTTAGTTTCTTCATCAAGTTTCCACTCTACTAACATAGCCACTGTCTTAATTTATATCTTTAACACCTTTCACTATTTTGATTTCTTTACTGTTCTCCTAGCCTCAATGGAATACAAGCAATCCTCTACATGGTTGTCAAAGTAATTCCCTTGAAGCATAGATCTGACTATGTCACTCTCCTATGCAATAAACTCCCGAAGTTCACTATTCCCCCTAAGAATAAAAAATTATATATATATATATATATATATATATATATATATATACTTATACAAATATATATATATATATATATATTTAAGTTTAGCTTTTAAGTCTTTTACAACCATTGAATTGTGCTTTCTTCCCAGACTCTGTAGACATTCACTTTCTTAAAATGATCAGTTTAGCTAAACAAGCATTCTCTCTGTTCTTTTAAAAAAAAATTAGTATTTCATTTTCACCCATTACACATACTGAAAATTTTCAACATTTGCTTTTAAAATTGAGCTCTAAATTGTATCCTTCCTTTTCACCCCCCACTTTGAGAAAGTAAACAATATAAAATAAGTTATACATGTGTAGTCAGGCAAAATACATTTCCATATTAGTCATGTTGTAACAGAAAGCATAGACCAAAATAAAAACCCAAGGAAAAATAAAGAATCACTTACTTTTTTATGTATGGAATCCTTTTGGAAGATGAAAACTAAATTTCTCATGAGAATTCCTCACAAAGCAAGTTTTGACCTACATAAAATATAAATTAGACAAGGTATCTTTGGTGATCTCTCATTCTATACTTTTGGCATCATTTCTGATGATGAGAAATGTCTCAGAAATTCAAACCTGAATTTATTTAGCAATATTTGGATTAACCTTTGTATTAGGTTGGAAATGGGGGCAGAAGACTAAGGAATTATGCTTCAATATGTTAATAAAATTTGTAAAACCAACTATTACAAAGGTAAAATTGGAAAATTAACTGAATATAACTATCTCAAAACTTAACTATAATTAGCAGCATGATTTAAGGTTCAGTAAATGTACATACAATTATCTCATTAGGTCCTCACAATATTTCTCTGAAGTGGCTGCTTTTACTACCTACCATTTCCATGTTACATTTGAGAAAACTGAGACTTTAAAGAGGTTGACTTGCTCAGAATCATGTAGTTAGTAATTCTCAGAGGCATGATTTGAATCCAGGCATTCTTGACTCCAAGTCTAGTACAATGTGCTTTGCTTTCTCTTTTCCAAATAATTCTATAAGTGCTCAAAAGACCATTTTTTTTTGTTTTATCTTGGTCAATAATAAACACAATGTATAAACTGAGGCAAAATATTTTTTCAGTTTCATATTTTGGGGTATTTTGACAGAGTAGCACAGTGTAACATAGAAGGTCAAAGCTAATCTACTTTTCTGTATCAGACAGATGAGGAAGCTGAGACCAAGAGCAGTCAAGTGACTTTCCCATTCCTATATAGGGATTTAGTCACATAACCAAGCTTAGAATTTCAAGTTTCTGACTCCAGGCTAATGTTATTCCTACTATAACACAATATGCTCTGTTATAAATTCCATTGTTTACAAGGTATAAGGAGAAAAAGTGTGCAGGAAAACAAAGAAAATAAGGAAAACTCATTTCTCTGTCCAAAATGGAATTTAATTGCATATTAAGAAACTTACAATTTTGAGGCCCCATTCATTCTGAAATGGAGTACCCTTGGAACTGACATTCAAGGAGTTAATAGAGCCAGCAAATTGTGGTGTCAACAAACAGAACAAATGATATTGGCAGGCACTTGGAATAAATAGCATCTATAGACCTGTCAAGACTCTGTCTTGAATAATGTGGTTCATTCATTTTGTGTTTTTTTCACAGTTCAATTGTAAATAGTCTTATTCCTTACCAAAAAAAGGTGGAATATATATTTTAGATGATGTAGCTATAAACATGAAGACTCAATTAACTTATAATAATTGCAATTGTTAAAGTATTTCTCAATTCTATTTTTAGGACATTGATAATATGTCAAAACCAAGAACCTAAGTAAGTGGGGGAAGGAGTAGTAGTTTGCAAGCCAAAAATGCCAAGTTAGAAGAAAAACAAACAGAGGGATATATTTGTGTGAGGAAGGAAGAAATTAAATGTATATACATATACAAAAGGTATTGCAAAAATCTTCATGCTGTTAAGCATGAGTGTATTCAAGTATGTACATATATTTACATATTTAATATAGAACACACATAGAACAAATATATGTGAGTGCATATTTACAAGAAGGAAATGAGAGTTATAAGATGAAATGAAGCATAAATATTTGCAACATGACTGGTCTTTCAGTCAGAAAGACCTGTATTCAAATCTTGTCTCTTACATAAACTATCTGTGTTCATTGACAAATCATTTTTAGTGCTCCAAACAATCTGTGTTGTGGAGAGACTTTTTGCAACATTTGAATTTCTCTGTACAGTTGAAAGAATAAAAAAAATTATAAAATGAGATTTTTAAAATGCATGAATTTTTGTGTGTGTTTGTGTATGTGTTTGTGTGTGTAGAAAGGCACAATGAATCGAAGAACAGGCCTAGAGTCCTTCTTCTGCTAGATATTGATTGCTTGACCAAAGGTACACCATTAAATTTCTGAATGCCTAAAGCTACTTTAAGACTAATTTATAGCCAGTGGCAAATTCATTAGACGGTATTTCCATGCTGATGTTTTCTCAGGTCCATGAAGTCAAAGTCTGAGCCACAAAAAGCATTTCACTTACACACACATATATATTTATACATGCATATTGACATATAGACTCTCTGATTGCAGAAAGTGTCAACAACAGTTCATACAGTCAAAGCTATGGTTTTTCCCATTATGATGCATGGTTGTATGACTTGAAATATAAGGAAAGCTGAGTGCCACAAAAATCAAAGTTTTTGAATTGTGGTGCTAGAGAAGACTGTGAAGAATCCCCCGGACAGTAAGGGGATATATTAGTCAATAGTAAGATATTAATTCAAACTACTCATTGGCAGGAGAAATAATGAAACTGAACTTTAATTTCTTTGGTCACATAATGAGAATTCAGGATTCACTGAAAAACACCCTGATACTGAGAAATATTGAAGACAGTAGGAGAAGGGAACAGCAGAGTCTGAAATGACTCCATAGTGCCATGGAATCAATAAACATGAACTTGGAAAAATTGCAGGAGGTAGTAGGGGATAGAAAAACTTAGTGTGCTATGATATATTAGTCATGAAGAGATGGACACTACTAAACAAAACAACAATTCAAAATATAGACATTTGCTTATGTCTACTTATGAAACTGGAGAGTATAGGCAAAGTTGAAATAATTCACATAAATATTTAACCAGAGCTAAGATAACAAAGTAGTTAATGTTTTTGATGGAAAATGTTCATTCTTTCTACATGAAAGTATTTATTTCAGTGCTGATAATTCTAAAACCTAGAACTTTTTTTGGGGGGGAAGAATCTTATATTCTTAGACCAATAAAGAGACAATACCAAAAAAGCTAAAATATTTAATCAAAGTCATATAACTATTTTGTGGCAAGTCCAGGGGTAGAGTCCAGTTTTCCTGAATTCCATTTTGCCATTTCACTAAATGTCCTAATATATTCTACCATATTATAAAGAATTTAAAGTTTTTCTGTCTTTATTCATTACTATAGAATCTAGGTATGGAGATATAGGCATAAATGTAGGTATAAATGTAGATGTCGGGATAAATTATTTGTTATACTTCACTGATAACAGATATCTGACACACACATAGACCAACTCAGATATATACTCAAAACTTATATGCTGTTAGCATGTCAGAATACTGATTGATGGAACATTTACTTCAAACAGAAAATACTTATAATAAAAGCTCATATTTAAAATATGCCCCTGCAGTTTTAGAACAGAAATGATTTCACTAGATGAAGTCTGAAAAATAACTAAGATTTGAAAACAGAAACTGTCAAGTGTCCAAGTGAAGCAGATTTGCTTATAAAAATAGTTACTCAAGATAGTGATAGAGGACTTTACTACCAGCAACTTTAGAAATCATTCTTAAGTGTATCAGGTGTAAAGTAATAGGGATTTTGCAAAGAAACACTAGAAAATGCAACATATTTCCACAGGTTGGGAAAAAAAAAAACCTGGTACCTACCAAAGACCTACCAAGACTAAGCACCCAGAAATGCATATTATACTTCATACTATACTTCATGACTATACTTCATACACTAACAGATAAAAAAATCTTATTACAATTGTAGATGTCAAAAGTATTCTAAAAATTCAATGAAATAAAATGAACTACAAACAGCACATCATCACAGTTAGCACACTTTTTCTTTATAGTTTTGCACCATGTAATTTAAGAATAATACCTTTATTACTTTAATAGATACTACTGTACCAAAAACTTCCAAATTATGTGGAAAGAAAATTTCCCACAGCATAGAGACCTAGCAAAGGAAATTAAAGTCATATGGACTCAATAAGAAACATTTTATCCCTACCATTATCCCTACCGTCCAATGTCCCCAATTTTCTATACAAATGTCTCCAATTTTTCTGTATAAAAGTCAAGAGAAGATAAATATCTATTTCAAGTTTTTCATTAAATTATAAATATCTATCATTTTATATTTGAAAGAACAATAACAGAATAGAATAGCTGGGTAGCAACTAGGCACAGAACTATTTCTATCTGAGCTCCACTTAAGATTAAAAATGAGGAAAATAAAATAAAAATAAGCATTTATTATGTTATAGGAAAAGTTCTGGAAAGGGTTATGAAGAACTTTATTCAAATCCTCAAATCATTCCTACTTGAGTATGGACAACTTAGTTAATTCTATGCATCCTATTTTTCTCAGAACAATGAATGTAAGAGACTAAATCATATTAATGATCCCTTCCAGCTATATCTTATGGACTAATTAGTATTCCAATGTTACAATAATTGCATTGTCAAAAAATGTTGTTACAAAATGTGGAAATAATATTGTAGGCTGCTGAGAAATCTTTACTTTTAGTCATAATTATTCAAGAAAGATTTATCATTAATCAAGTTTTAAAATATATTGAAAAGAAACAGGTTAAATAGTTGTTATTTGTAGCAAACAGCTCTTAGTTTAAAACGAAATAGTCAGTAATGATATTTTTCTCTTCTTGTATAACTGTAAGATTCCTTTTAGATGATTTCTAAGAATTCTTCCAACCATCTAATTTTAACTCTTATTTAGAGGTGAGAATTCTCAAGTTACATCCAATAATGAAGTCATGAAGAGAAAGAAAAACAAAAAGGAGTCTGGAAGAACTCTCTTCTGTCCTCTTCCATTACAAACTAAATTGTCTTTATTTTGTTTGTTTTTTGCAAGGCAATGGGGTTAAGTGACTTGCCCAAAGACACACAGTTAGGTAATTATTATGTGTCTGAGGTCAGATTTGTACTCAGGTCCTCCTAACTCCAGGGTCAGTGTTCTATCTACTGAGACATTTAGCTGCCCTAAATTGTCTTTATTTTGGAAAAGGGGATATAGAGATCTGAGATAAGTCAAAGGAACTGAGATGGAATAATCATTATTGTTTCTGCTTGGGAACTCTCAGTGGAAGGTATTATGCAAAGTAAGCAAATGAAAAAGAATAGAATAATTCTACTCCTCATAGGTTTCTGGAGATGACTTTATTAATTGACAAAAATGAACATCCAAGTTCAAGGAGACTATCTTCTATATATTAGGACAGGTTCTCCTTGGACATCAAAAGGGGAAGGTATAAATTGATCTAGGTCCCTATTACAAATAGATCATCCTCATTTATTAAGTATTAGTTATATTCAGAGTAAAGTGCAATGCATTGGAGGAGATAAAATCTGTATATACGTAGTCCTTGTCCACTCAAAATTTATATCGTGGGAAATATATGCAGATATAACTATAATACATGTTGACACATGATAGATGCATTATAGAAGTAGAAAACAAAATACTATATGATCTGAGCATGAAAGTCATTAGTGACAGAGTAATAGTGAAACACTTTTATGGAGGTTGAAATCTGTGATCTGAGACTTGAAGAATGATAAGAGAATTCAACAATTGGAAAGTAAGGATTAAATACTGTATACCCAGGGGAAAAGCAGGAGAAAAAAACATGGAGGCAGAAATTATAAGACTTATTTGGGGGAGCCAGGAAGTAGTCAGCTTTGAGTGTATGATATGATGTAAGTCTGGAAAGATAAGAAAATGCTATAATAATGTGAGACTTGTTTGTCTGTCAAATGATTTTGGATTCTATTATACAGGAAATGAGTTGCTGCTAAATATCTTTGAGCAGAAGATGGGTATGATCAAATTGATAGGAAAAAATGCAGTTTGTCAGTGTCATGAAATGCATATTGGATGGGAAGAGAATGCAGTCAGGAAGATTTGTTAGGTAAGAGTCCATGTAGGCAATCATAAGGAACTGTACTAGGGTGATAGTAGTAGAAAAAGATGAATAGTGAAGGCAAGTGAGAGACATTTTGTAAAAAATAAAATTGATAAGTATTGACAAATTGATGGTAAGGTAGAGGAAGAAGTCAAAGAAAGGACCAAAATTTTGGATAGAGAAAACAATGGAATGGTGATTCCAAGGACAGGCATGGTGAAGTCAGATGGAAGAATGAGTTTAGCAGGAAAGATAAGTTTAGGTCAAGATACATAAGTGTAATGAGGTAGTGACATATGCCAAGCAGATCTGTAGAAGAAATCCTGGATATCAGAAGAGAGACCTAGAATAGAGATGCAGATTTTTGAATAGATGATCTAATTGAGAATATATGAAATTGCCAGAAAGGGGGAAAATAGAGGGAAAAGAGAAAATAATCAAGATTAGAGCCTTGAGGATTACAGAGAAATGGTCATACTTCTGTAGCAACAAGAAGAGAACTAGATATTATCTGTAAAACGAGGAGAGGAGAATGCTCTACCAAATTATTTCTTATAACTATGCCAAATGATATGGAAAAGTTAAGGAGTAGAATTGAATGAAATTCTCAGCCTTTCAGCAGTCCAGAGAGCTAGGACAATGGTATTAGACTGGCTATGGACTATATTATCCTCATCCAAAGGAAGGAAAAACAAAAAAAAAAAACACATATACAAAAAGCAACCCTTCAACATCTGATGAACACTTTCTAAAAATTATCTCTTTTGCATTTCTTTCCCTTAATCCTAATCCCCCATACTGAAAATTACTAATCTGTTAACATGTTTATCAAAATATGATTGTACAATGCTAACCTGACTGTTCACCACTGAGGGGAAGGGGGTGGGAAGGGAGGGTGGAAGACAGCTATTTTTAACAATTGCACACACACATATGTATATTTGTGTGTATATGCATATATATATATATATTTGATTGTATATGTGTACATTTATGTGTGTATGTGTGTGTGTTTGTGTGTGTGTGTGTGTGTGTGTATAAAAACCTCTGTAAAGGGAGAAATCTAAGATATTGGTGAGCAAGAAGATGATGATAAGAATAGTGTCTTAAAGGAGCCAAGAGTGCAAAGAATCAATGAGGCAGTGGTAGGGATTAGTCTTAATTATAATCTTTCCCAAGGGAAATAAGAGACAATGGATCAATAGTACCTAAAAATTCTTCGAGTAATAGAGGACAGTTCAATATTTAATACAAATTATTTTAAACAAAGTATAGTCTCAAGTATTTTCCTCATAATACATGTCAATCATATTAGATATTTATTTAATACTTTAAGAGTTAAAAATATTTGCACATTTTATTTTATTTGCTATTCACAACAATCCTGTGAAATAGAAAGCTACAACAAACATTTAACAGAAGGTGAAACCTCTTGCCTGAGAGGTTAAGTAACTTCTTGTCCATGTTCACACAACTCCCTTTTCTGTCTTGAAAGATCTGATTCTCAGTGAACTAGAATCAATCATCCAAATTTAGAATATTTATACTTGCCAGGTTGTTTGTAAGAGCCCACAAGGAAAGGTCTTGGAGTTGCTAGAGTTTCCAGAGATCATATAGTTTATCTTATTTGCAGGTAAGAGGAATCAGAAGTTAAAAGTACTTGTAATAAGCAGTTCAGCATCTTGGCCATTTAGTAAGGTCTGCCTTCCCTTATTTTAGGATTCAGGCTCCCACTCCTTCCTATTTATATAATCCACATTATCCCACAATATTTGTCAAGAGCAAGATTCAGGACTGCTCCTCCCTATTGTCACCAAATTTCTTTCCTTAGATATAGTTTTAACTTTGACCAAGAACTCTTTGGCTTAGTCTTCTTCACTGGTTGCATATGGCACATCCTTCCTAGAAGGACTATATTTACATACATTGCTCTTCTCATGCCTCCTGTGCTCCTAGGTTTGTTCACATTTGGTTTTTGTCCGTTATTACCGAAGAAGACCAAAGAAAAACAAAATAATATTTGAGACAAATTACAGTGTCCTATTGTGGTTAATCAGATCAATATGAGCTCAGAACGCTCTACTGCAGGTTGGGCACAATAACTCCATGAGAACATCTGTGGTGGACACTCTAAATTTACATTTGCCACATTTTTTTGAGCTTCTTCAATTCTGCATTCCTCATAGAGTGCAGCATCTACACTGATGAGGGCACACCATGCTGGGTGGTCCTGTGCCAGTGCCTCTCATACTGTACAATCAATTCTGGTTTTTATATTTTTTTGCAAGGCAATGAGGTTAAGTGGCTTGTCCAAGGCCACACAGCTAGGTAATGATTACGTGTCTGAGGCCAGATTTGAATCCAGGTACTCCTGACTCCAGGGCTCTATCCACTGCGCCACCTAGTCGCCCCAATTCTTTTTTGTAAAGAAAGATTTTACTTATTTTGAGTTTTAAATTTTTCCCCTATTTTTACTTCCCTCCCCCCACCCTCCCAGAGAAGGCAGTCTGTTAGTCTTTACATTGCTTACATGGTATACATTGATCTAAGTTGAATGTAATGAAAGAGAAATCATATCCTTAAGGAAGAAAAATAAAGTATAAGAGATAGCAAAATTACATGATAAGATAACTTTTCCCCCCTAAATTGAAAATAATAATTTTTGGTCTTTGTTCAAACTTCACAATTCATTCTCTGGATACAGATGGTATTCTCCATTGCGTATGCTCCATAATTGTCCCTGATTGTTTCACTGTTGGAATGATCAAGTCCATTGAGTTTGATCATCACCCTCTTGTTTCTGTTAGGGTGTACAATGTTCTTCTGCTTCTGCTCATCTTGCTCAGCATCAGTTCATGCAAATCCCTCCAGGCTTCCCTAAATTCCCATCTCTCCTGGTTTCTAATAGAACAATAGTGTTCCATGATTATTAATTTCCAGTTCTTTGCCACCATAAATAGGGCTGCTATGAATATTTTTGTACAATCAATTCTAAAGTTCTTCAGTGAGACCTTCAAAGTATCTTCATATTGCTTCTTCTGACCCTCTTGTGAGTGCTTTCCCTGTGTGAGTTCTCCATAATTTTTTTTTTGGCAAGTGTATGTCTGACCTTCTAATGTGGTCAGCCCATTGTAGTTGCACTCTCTGTAGTAATGTTGGAATGCTAGACAATTCAGCTCAAGACAGGACCTCAGTGTCTGGTATCTTCTGCCAGGTGATCTTCAGAATCTTCCTAACACAATTTTAATGGAAGAAATTCAGTTTCCTAACATGGAGCTTGTAGATGGACCAGGTTTCACAGGTTTATAGAAATGAGGTCAGCTCTGTAGACTCTGTAAACTTTCGATTTGGTAATCAGTCTAATACCTCTTCTCTCCTCCACTTTCTTTTGTCATCTCGCAAATACTGAGCTAGCTCTGGCAAGGAGTGTTTCAACCACATTATCAGCCTCCTTGGAAAGGACACTGACAATGTAGGTAAACTTGTCCACAGTACCCAAAACTTCTCCATTTGCTGTAATTGATGGTTCTACATATGGACAGTGTGGTGCTGGCTGATGGAGCACCTGTGTTTTCTTGGTGTTCATTGTTAAACCAAAAATAGCATAAGCAGCAGAAAATTGATCCATACTTTGTTAAATCTCAGCTTCAGAGGTTGCATTGAAGGCACAATCATCTGCAAACAAGATTAATGCACCAACACTCCCTCCATTTTGGTCTTGGCTTGTAACCTTTTCAACTTGAAGAATCTGCCATCAGTGAGATAGCTGAACTTGAGGTCATATTCATCCTCAGTGAAGGCATTTGATAAATTAGTTGAAGATATTATGCTAAAGATTAGCATGGAGGAGTAAGGAGAAGCAAGGGAGTAATTACACATCCTTGTTTCATTCCATTGGTGATTAGGAACTCGGGTATGCATGCCATAATGGAACTGATGTACAATGAACTTTTATAGGCAACCAAATTTTGACATAATTTTCCATAAGCCCTCGCAACTGACAGTATCAAAGACCTTGACCTCTGTTCTGTTCCTGGAATTTTTCCTGGAGTTGTCAGGGAGCAAAGACATATCAGCTATACCTCAACCCTTTCTGAATCCATGCTAGTTCTCAGAGAGGTGACCATTTTCAAGGAGAAGGATCAATCTATTGGTAAGGATTCTGTCACAAATCTTACCAGCAATAACTAAAAGAGAACTATCCCTGTGATTGTCACAGGGCAATCTAATCCCTTTCCTTTTATAGAAATGAATAATAGAGGCATTTTTGAATTCTTGGGGGATAATTTCCTTATGCCATATAAACTAGAAAATTTTAGTCAGTTTTTAGATGAGCAGTGGACCTCAAACCTCATCTGGAGATGGATCTCATCTGGAATAGAATCAGCTTCGCCACTTGAAAGGAACCTAATGACATTCAAAACTTTTTCTTCAGTTGGAACTTCAGCTAGGGACTAATTGACTTAAATTTAGGTAAATGCCCATGGTTTCTGCATTCATTGAACACTATGGAAGTGTCCAGTCCATGTGTCTAGGATCATGTCCCTGTCATTAATCAACATTAAGTAATTGTGATGCACCATATTTCTTTTGACCATAAATAGTCTTCAGGGAATCATAAAAGCATTTGATTTGTTAATATCTGCATAAAATTGAATGTCACCTGCTTTCTTTTCTGAGCCAAGAAGACTTGGACTTTACTTTTGATGGAATTAAGTGCTGCCTTCTTAGAAATTGATGAACTATCCTACTGGTAAACTCTGTGGAATTCTTATTTTTCATTTAGCAGCTGCTAAATCATCTTCATCAAAACAGTCTTGGTATTTGTGAATATTATGGCCCAGATTAGTTGATGCATTTTTATACCCCAGATCTCTGAAAGGTGCCCACTCCTTTTCTGCTCCACTGCTGCCAACTGTATCTTGGCTCAGTTTTCCCTCTAGGTTAGCAACAAACTGTTCCTGTTCAGAGAGAGACACTCTAATCTCTTGACATTAGTTCTTATAGTATTCATTTTGCCTCGGGGTCTTCACTTTGGTTAAATGTGAATATTTAGTTTAGAGAGGATGAGTCTGTGATCAATCCAACACTCTGCAACACACATTGCCATCATCACTCTCACATCCTATCTGTCTCTTCTCCTTAAGATCACATAGTCTAATGGATGCCAATGTTTGCTACATGGATGCATCCAGGAAGTTTTCTTATGTTTTGATATATGGAAGACAGTGTTTGTGATGAGAAAGTCATGAGATGCACACGTCTTCAGTAGAAGATGACATTGCTGGTGCTGTTTACAACTGCATTCCTCCCTAGGACTCCCTGCCATGTCTGGTAATCTGAGCCTACTCTAGTGTTGAAGTCATCCAGAATTATAAGCTTGTCCTTTTTTAGTTCATTGATGATAAGGATCTCCAAATCCTCATAAATTTTTTCTTTAACTTCATTGATGCTTGATAGGAGCATAGGTACTAAAGATGGTGGCATGGTGTTTTTCTGGAAGTGACAATTTTGTTGTCATGAGTCTATCATTCACTCCTGTTGGTGGGAATTCAAGAATTTTGACAATAATCGTTTTGATTGTGAAAACTACCCCAGTTTCATTGTGTTCCCCTTCACTACAGTCACTCCAGCAAAAGATGTATCCAGCTTCAAATTCAATTAACTGACCTTTTGCCAGCCTTGTTACACTCAGGGCTGCTATTTGGATATGATACCTGCTGAGTTCGTTTGCAAGAGCTGTTCATCTTTCAAGTCTATTGGATCTTGTATTGACTACAAGTGTGCATGTGTTCCATGTACTGATGTGAGTGGAATCTTCTTTGAAGAAATTTTTGTAGATTTTTTTTGCGTGTTTTGACCACACTATGGGATTCTCTACCTACTGCGGTAATTAGGTTAATGTTGGGTAAGCCAACAATTTTTGGGACACCTTTTCTAAACCCTTCTTCTCATCAGCAAGTGAGCAGTGTGAAAAGGCCAAAGGACTGCTGAATCTCACTGCTGCTTTCAGTGGGGAAATGACCCTATGGCCTAGGTCCCCTATGTACAGGGCTATAACTACAGCTCCCAGTGTATCCGCATCTGCTGCTTCATCACTTGCCTGTTGCCATGGGACATTGAGGATTGATTATGAGTGATGTCTTTTGCTGCATTGGTAAACTGGATTTAAGTGAAGAGGAGCTCCACGAAGTCATCTGCCTCACTCTCTCCTCCAAAGTGGAAGACTTCGCATGCTTGAGGAAGACACCCCCCACACTACTCACTGATGAACTTCAGACTCTCTCAGTTACCCTTAACCTAGTTTAGCCCTTCTGCCAAAAAAGGTTTACCTGGATGTGGACACTATGCATGCTACAGCTTCTTGGAGTCACAGATGAGACGTAGGTGGCTCAGGTGGACATCAAAGGTGGAAAGCATTCATGAAGAGGGTTCAACAGCCTTCATACCAGGTACTAATCTTCCTTGAACACACCTTACATCCCATATTTAAGATTTAACTCTCCTTTTAAGGTTAAATCCAAGAGTTTAGCTCAGGTTTATAAACTGTCAATCATCAATTACTTATTTATGTATTGTCAATGAGGCAGCCACAACTTGGAACAATGCAATCTAGAACCTTATCATGGAGTCATCATCACTACCAAAATAAAGTACTCAACACTAGAGAAATAAGGAGTCAGGAACAGGGGAATTATACCCTGTCAATAAGAAAGCATCGATGCCACATCTAATGGTTCTATCAATGTATTAAGAGTGATTCAGGAAAATGCCTAAACATATCTGTTACAATAGTAAAAATATATCATTAAATTGTTATTGCTCTACAGTAACTTTTAGCAGACTCTACATGACCCCTTTTGGGGTTTTCTTGGGAGAGATACTGCAGTGCTTTTCCCTTTCTTTCTTTAAATAATTTTATGGTTGAACAAACTAAGGCAAACAGGGTTAAGTGACTTACCCAGATTCCCACAGCTAATGAGTATCTGAAGTTATATTTAACTCAGGAAGATGAGTCTCCCTGACTCCAGTTCCATCCCAGCACTTTTATCCATAGTAACACTTAACTGCCCATATTGCTAAATAATAAAAATAAATTATGCATATGAAACAGAATTTAATAGTTTTCAAAGTTATAGATAACATTTAAAACAACCATTTTCATATTCTAGCTTTTGCTACAAACCAAGTAATCCAAATTCATAATTGACCCCTTGGTTAAGCATAGGGTTAAGATTTTCACAGAGTAGCCTAAGTATCAAAATGCAACTCCACAAGTTATGCATTTGTTGCATAATGGAAATGATCTCATGTTTATTTTTTGTTTAAGAACTAAAAAACTCTCACCCCAATTAAAAGAAATTATGGAAATGAACTTAATTAACAGATCTCCAGGTTATGCAAGCTGGGGCTGTCGTTTAAAGCAGGTTGCAACATTCTTAGTCATTTTTTTTGTGACAAGATAAATTTGTCACTGAAATAAATTAAATAGCTGCTCAGGTTTGAGGCAAAAGCAATTACAATTACTCCATAATCATCCCCTTTCCTTGTTGCCTGGAAGATATATAGAAGCTTGGCATCTGTAACTCACTTCGTAGTTCCTTTTTTATCAGTTACAAAGAATCAATCTTTGCTTTTTCTGAATAGAAATTTACCTAATTCAATATTCTCCAGGATGACAAAAGCAACCCAAAACATGTATAGCCTACATGAATTATTTAAATAGTTTTAGTGCCTTGTTAATGTTATTTCCACCATCAATGCAGATTAAAAACTTCTGTATTTTCCTTTTCTTTGAAACTTGTCCATTCATTTCCAGTAATCTTCCATAGATTTCTTTCTAATCATTTTTTTTCCTGAAGACATTTGGTTCTCTTAACATTTCAGGAATTATCAGCTCTAGAGTTGTTCATCCATCTCTCATTCTTCATATTTTTCAGGCATATAGCTCGTCTCTTTTTAAGATCAAACATTCCTGACTTGTTTTTCATTCTATCCTAAATCTTCCTTGGTAAAATGCTGCAGCCTAGATATATTTATCAGCTTTCTGGTTTTATTGATAGTTTTGATTTTTCTGAGATCAAAGAATGTCTTAATTCATATAATCGGGGGAGCTAGGTGGCGCAGTGGATAAAGCACCGGCCCTGGAGTCAGGAGTACCTGGGTTCAAATCTGGTCTCAAACACTTAATAATTACCTAGCTATGTGGCCTTGGGCAAGCCACTTAACCCCATTTGCCTTGCAAAAACCTAAAAAAAAAAAATTCACATAATCATCTCTGAATTGGGGGAAGTTGGAGGGTCTATGCATCTAAAGTAAGATAGGAAACAATTCCCAAAGTCTGAGCAAAAACAGGGATATGGAAAATCATATTTTTTTTGTATAGTAAATAGGTAGGCCAATGTGGTTGAAATACAACCTGTATGCGGGAGGAGTAATTTATGAATAGGCAAGCAACTGAGGTTGAAGCTAAATGATTAGAGCTTTAAGTGTCAAAACAATCTGTATTTTATTCTAAACACAAAAGAGGAACAATGAAGATTTTTTAACAAAAGAGAGACAAAGCCCTGTGTTTAAAGACTATTAGCCTGACTGCTCTGTGTAAACTGATGAAGAAAGTTTGGAAGACAGGAAGCCTTGACAGCTTTTTGGAAGCAATGACAATAGTTCAGGTAGAGATGATAAGGGTCTGGACTATGGAAGTGGTTAGTGATGAAGGAGGAATGGGACTATGTGAAATGTGGCAACAATTTATTATAACTGATCGTCTAGAGATGGGAGAAGGGAGGAATGTTGGTTATAAACTAGAGTTCACCACCTTGAAGAATGATGTTGCTTTTGAGAGAAAGATGATGTTTCAGAGGAGCGAGTTTAGGAAGAGTAAATGAGTACTGTTTTGCACATATTGAGTTTCTGATGCCCATTACACATTGAAATGGAAATGCACAGCAGCCAGTTGGGTAAAGAGGAATTGAAGTTCAGGAAACAGATAATGACTGTATAAGTCCATTTATTTCCAAAAATCTTCCATAGAGTTTCTAATCATTTTATTTTCCTGAAGACAACATTTCTGGAGTTATCAGTACTGCTCTATGATTGTTCATCTCTTATCCCTCATATTTGTCATGCATGCAGTTCACCTATATTTACAAGTATATTTTGGAAGATATTAGCATAGAGATAATTGAGCACACTTCAAAACACTATAACATAATATCTTCCTTTTTTTCTAAAAAAGTGTATATCTATACTTTTCATGAAATTATCAATACAAATTACTTTCATAGCTTTATCTTATTTAGATGACATTAAGAATTTATCATAGCTAATAAATCTTAAGCATACAATTAAATAATGTAACATAAAATAATTTGCAAGTTTAGATTTAGAATTTATATACTTTATAATTTAAATTTGTAATTTACTAAAATAAAAATATTATTATGATGAGTGAATATTGTTTTGTTTAAAACTAATGCCATTCATATTATTTCTCATGATTCATTTTAACCAATAGTTGAGATGAATATTCTGGCTGACAGGAACAGTTAAAAAAATCATAAAAATAAGACATTACAAATAATAATAAAAGTGTGTATCATTTTCTTTTGCAAATCAATATTTATATTTGCTTATAGCATAGACAAAACATATTGTACTTTTTCATAGTTTATTATTTTTGAACATTCAGTAGACATTCATTAAATAAGTCTATTAATCATTCTAGTTCAGATGAAATAGGAAAATATGTATGTCCATTTTTTATGTGTTATCTTCTGTATTTAAATAAGATTCCTATTAAATTTGTTTAAAAATTGTTTCTGTTTATTAAGGATGTGATTAACAAGTAAGGCTTAACTTTTAAAAATTTCAATTGAAGATAAGGAAGAGAAGGGTTTTTATTTTTCTTTAAGAAATATATCAATATTACCTTGCAAAATTGTTTTGGATCTATTTATCTTTGAGGGTCAGAATATGAACATGAAAATGTTGGATTGATTTAATTACTAGATAAATTTTTAAGTCCTCCAACTTCTTGCAAAATGCATTTGCATTAACTTTTTAAATTAACCCAAACAAAACTGACAATACTACCCAGAATACTTTTCTAAGAGAAAGTTAATATGTTTTTTAATGTAAAAGTCCCTGTCTGCCTCAAAATCCAACTGTTTTATAAAATGCTATAAATGAATTATAATTTTGTATTTTATCTTAAATTTGCATGTACTTACTGATTCATTTTTAATAAAATATTTAATGAATCTAAATTTTACCAGTAGTCATATTTTTAACTAGTGCCTATAGATACATATTACATCAAAATATCTACTGAGATATTCAGGACAAAGAACAAAACAACAATAATATATCACATTAAAAATCCATCATTCATGGGGTGTCTAGGTGGCGCAGTGGATAGAGCATCGGCCCTGGAGTCAGGAGTACCATAGTTCAAATTTGGCCTCAGACATTTAATAATCACCTAGCTGGGAAGCCACTTAACCCTATTGACTTGAAAAAACCTAAAAAAAAAAAAAGAAAAAAAGAAAAATTCATCATTCACATTGAAATTGCCTCTTGATTTCATATTGACTAATAGACCTGCAAAGAAATTTCCTTTGATCTCATTTTAGCATATATATGTATATATATGTATATATTTAACAGTTATGTTAATATATTGAACCTAGATGTTAGAATACATGGATGTAGCCATGTGTTTATGCTGTCTATGTAATCTTTATGCTATGTATTTATATAATCAATACATATCTTTATATACTTTTATTTCTTTATCCAATTCAAATAAATTCAAAATAGAATTTAATTGATCACAGAGATCTTCAGAAACATTGGTAATTTCTTTATACCATGATATCTGAAAATTCAGTCATTCAAAGTAACTTTGAATATGAGACTCCAAGCATAACTTTGACCACATAAATAAGTGCAGAATAGTACCACTATTTTTCCTATTGAAGAAGACTTTTATACTTGTTAGCTTTCTATGATATAAACAATTACATAAATGGCATAGATTATTTCAAATATTGCTTCTGCTCATTAGTATTCATTTTCCTTTGGAAAATGGTTCATATATACACTTTCAGATGTCATTTCAATTTGTTATTTATACATTTATATGTTTACACAAATCAAACATTGGTCTCTCTTCTCTACCAGTATTCATACCTGAGAATTTCAGTATTAAATTTACTGGATGGTATTTTCTGGATTTCAAATTTCTTACATTGGTGATTCATATTTCTGCTACTTTTTTTCTGTTGTCATTTCTTGCATTAATTTAATCTGATCAAGTGGATTTGTGTTTAGTAGTTATGTATTTATCAAAAAGAAATGTTTTTAAAATCAGTCAATAAAAATAAATTCAAATTTAAATATTGAAATTTAAAATGTCTTCATAAACATTCTTGAATTATTTAATTTTAACTTTTTAAAAATTAAGACTAAATTTGCTTGAAAATCAGTTTTCTATATTGTACTTATCAAAATAATTGACAATAAAATTATATCATGTACTACATTTTTAGTTTCAAATGCAACAAATAAGACGGAAAAACGTAATCTGTGATCTGAATATATTAATATATTATACATTATAGATTGGACCAACACTGAGATTCAATACCTAAAGTACCAAAATTTACTTTTATTTAAATACACCTTGTTAAATCATGCATTCATATTCTTTTTTAATATAGTTTATTTCATTAAATATTTCTCAATTGCATGTAAAATTTTTAATAATCATTTTTAAAAAATATGAGTTTTAAAATTTCTCCCTCCCTCATATCCTTGAGTAGGCAAGCAATTCGATGCTGATTATTTATGTGAGGTCATGAAAAATATATTTCTGTATTAGTCATGTTGCAAAAGTAAAGTCAAGCAAAATAAAATTAAGAATTTTTTTAAAATTATGCTTCCATCTACATTCAGAATTTGTTAGTTGTTTCTCAGGAGGTAGCTAGCATTTTTCAACCTGGTCCTTTGAAGTTGTCTTGATCAGAGTAGCTATGTCTTTCACAATTTATTGTCCTTATAGTGTTTCTGTTACTGTGTACACTAACCACCTGATTCTGATCCCTTAACTTTGTAGGAATTTACATTATTTTTCCCAGGTTTCTATGAAATCACCTGTTCATTATTTCATATAGTATGATGATATTCCATCATAATTATATTCCAGAATTTGTTTAGCCATTCCCAAACTGGTGGGCATCTATTTAATTTCCAATTTCCAATTTCTTGTCACCACAAAAAGAATTACTGTAAATATTTTCATACAAATGGGTCTTTTTTTCTTTTTTTAAATCTCTTTAGGTCACAGGTTAGCAGTATAATTCTAGATCAAAAAGTATGTAGAGTTTTAGAGCCCATTGAATGTAGTTCAAAATTACTCTCCAGAATGATTGGACTAGTACACAACTACACCAATAGTACATTGGTGTCCCAATTTTTTCACATTTTCTCCAGCATTTGTCATTTTTCCTTTTCTGTCATGTTAACCAATCTGATTGGTGTTAGGTGTAAAGGAAGAATTGTTTTGTTTTGCATTTCTCTAATCAATAACGATGATCATTTTTATATGATTAGCTTTGATATAGCTTTGAACTGTCCATTTCCTTGACCATTTATCAATCAGGAAATTGGTATTATTTTTATAAATTTTACCTCAATTCACTATGTAGTTTGAGAAATGAAGCTTTTTTCAGAGAAAATTGATCCAAAATTTTTCTCAATTTTCTACTTCCTTTCCAATTTTGTCTTTGTTAGATTTATTGATGAAAAACTTTACAATTTAATATGATCAAAATTAGCCATTTTTCATTTGCTTGTACTCTCTGTCTTGTTTGGTCATAAAATTTTTCCTCATCCATAATATTTTATGGATAAGATAGGATTATTTCATTTTATTTTTTGATGAGATTATTTTACAAAGAACATCTGCCAAACTGGAAGGAATATCTCTACTGATATACTAAAGCAATGAAAATTTTTCACTCTGTACCTTTCAAACCCCAAGAAGAAAGGAAATACTACATCATCTTTTTTATTAAATTTAACATAATCTTATGGAAAACATAGAAATAAGGACAGTTACTGTTACTAAAGGACAAAGGCTACATTCAATCTCAGTAAACATCTAAAATGTGAAACAAATCTTTCTAAATTTATGTCAGAATACTTTGAAATACATACATATATATATATATATATATATATATATATATATATATATATATATATATATATATATATACATATGTTTAGGGTAGACTGAAATATATTTGAATTCTGCTATCCATGGCAATAGCATTTGTTCAGATAGGTTCACCTTCTAGGAAAAAAAAAGGAATTTTAGATTATGGGTATCATTGAACAGATGTTGAATTTAAAGCAGAAAAGGTTCTTGTAAATTACCCAGTCCATTTCCTCAGAAAGATGAAGGAATAGTCTCCTAGTTATGTTGTTTTAGGCACCAAAGTTAGAATTTGAACCAGTTATCTGATTTCAAATTCATTTTGTTATTTCTCTTATGGAAGGCTGCTCTTCAGCTTGATCACAAATTTCCTCCATAATCCCTTCCTTATTAAAAAGTTAATCCAAGGGAGAAGCTAGGTGGCACAGTGGATAGAGAACCAGCTCTGGAATCAGGAGTACCTGAGTTCAAATCTGACCTCAGACACTTAATAATTACCTAGCTGTGTGGCCTTGGGCAAGCCACTTAACCCCATTGCCTTGCAAAAAAAAAGTTAATCCAGGTACACAAATCTAAATGGTTTATTCAGGACCAGGAATCTTCCAAAAAATTCCCCTGATGAGTGAAGTGTAGTTTCTTAGTAAGCAACTACAGTGGATTCCTACTTCTTTTTCCTTTCTGCAATCTCTCTTTTCTATTGTTTCCTGAATATTTCTTACAGGTGAATGGAAAATGACAGTTTTCTACTCAAAGTGTTACTTCTTTCAAACTTTGGCTTATATTCAAGGCCTCCACAATGATATTGCCACTTACCTCTCCAGTATTTTGCATGCTCAATGCTCCAACACATCTGGATTACCCTTTGACCTTTGAACAAGTTCTGCACTGTCATGCCTGTATGACTTTGCTCAGGGTAATTCCGAATTCTCTCACTTGTTGGATTCTAGACCGTCCTTTAATAGACAATTACATGTCAACTCCTTCATTAAATTGCTTCCTTCCTATTCCTTCCAACTGTTAATTCCCCTCCCCCCAAAAAATCATTTTATACTTTGTTTTTCAAATTTATTTTTAATTTAGTTTTATTATTTTTCTCAATTATATTAAAACACTTTTAAATTTCCTTCTCAACTCTATTTAAACAAAATATTTTGACATTTTAAAAAATTTTAATTCAAAATTATCTTTCTTCATTCTGATCTCTCTCCTTTCTGTAGAAGGCAAGCAATTTGACACTGATTAAACATTGCAGTCACATAAAACATTTACATATTAATCTTGTTGCAAAATAAGAAGACAGACTGAAAAATAAACAAATAAGAATAATAAAGTTTAAAAAGTATGCAACATTAACTGAACATTAAACTCTGTAGTTGCTACAACAGTAAAACAATGCATTTGAATTATAAAGTCTTTAAGGTCTCTTCAAGGTCATAAAATCAGAAATTTAGAGTACCCTAAAATGGACTTTGGAAGTTTCTTATTTTAGATGATGAGGGAACTGAAGTCCAGAGGAGTTCAGTTACAACTTCAAGGTCACACAATAATAAGGGTCAGAGCTAGATCTTATATTAGGTCCTATGAATATAAAACCAATAATTATCCCTTTTACATTACATGATTAAGAGAATGTCGACCATATGATCTGGAAAATTCATGCAAAATTTTTTGTTCCCTTCCTCCATATCAGAAAAGAAACCTGATTTTTTTCTTTTTCTTTTATGGGTTCTTTAGAGTACCTTATTATAAAATTTGATTAAAATTTTGGCCATAGGTTCTATGTCATCTTTTAGTCTTCACATATCATCTGTCGCTCCCAACATAAAATCAAGATGTGGAAGAGATAATTATGCTATTTGTGCTTCACAACTGTAGGATTCTTACTTACTGATATCCTTTTTATCCTGTGGCTATATATGATTATGTGTTTGCCAGTATATTTCAACATTTGTTGTTCTTTTCACTCCCTTATTTCTTATGATGACCACTCCAATTTTCTACTTCAATCTAAGTCAAAAATTTGAATAAATGTGGTTAGAAAAGTTCATATGTATTTAACTAGCTATAGGTAGAAAAGCACCAACACTAAGAGAAAGGCATCTTTATTAAACATACTTCTTCAATCAATTTTAATTTGATGTTAAATATTTGATAGCCATATCAGTTCTACAACTTTGCTTTTTTTCTGGAAAATATCTTAAATGTCCCTATGATTCTCACTGCTTATTATTCCATAATCTATTTATAAATGTATTATTGTATCACTTATGTGTATATGATTGAAGTTAAATGCATATCTGATAGGAAAGTATATTTCTGTTAATTATTCAGCAAGCAAGAAGGGGCAAAAATTTTTAAATATATAATATAGGGCTGTTTCTTAGAAATGATGGATTGCTACTAAATTATATCACCTAACAACTACATTTTTTTCCTTAAAGTCTTAAAAGTCCTTATATGTAAGAAGTGATTGATGTTTGTTACATAACAACAATAAGGAATGCAATTTTTAAGCATGGAAATTTACTGGTCCACCAGCCACATATACTTGAATAACCACGAACAATTTTCCCCTTTGTAAATTTGTATCATTTGTTAGAGAACTTTCTTTATTAACCATAAAAAGTCAAAAAAAATTCAAATAATATGGGGCAGCTAGGTGGCGTAGACACTTAATAATTACCTAGCTGTGTGGCCTTGGGCAAGCCACTTAACTCCGTTTACCTTGCAAAAACCTAAAAATAAAATTCAAATAATATTATTAAATATCAGCCTATAATTAATTGTATATTTTGCAATTGATCTTTTACTGAATCATGATTTTAAAATGTTCACAACTCAATTAGGACTTCTAAAATTTTTTTTCTTGGAAATCCTACGTACAATTTGAAATTGTGTTTGGTTTGTGTAGAGTATAATAAAATGAGGAATTGGAAGGCTGAACTCTAGTTTCATTTCTGGTACTACCTAGTATTAAATTTAGATAATCATTTCAACAATTTTGGCCACAATTTTCTTTATTTAGTTTTGTTTTTCTTTTGTAAAATGAAGGGTTTTGTCTAGATCAGAGTATCTTAAACTAAAATTCATAAACTGGATTGAGGGGAAAAGTCATTTTTTTTTATTTTCACTGAAGTCTAAATTAAAATGAGCATTTCCTTCCATTGCAAGTATAAATAATAAGTTGCTGGAACATTGGAAGTAGTGATTTTGTTACTAAAAGCAATGACAAATAATTTCATGTCACACTATTTTTGTTTCAGATTTATTGAAATATCCCTTCAACTCACCAAATATTTTAAAATTAATATAGTTACTTGAGACATAGCATCATCAGGTGTAATTGCTAGCCTCCTTTCTACAGATGTTCATGTGACATAGCTATCCAACCCAAAAGGTGGGGTCAAAAATGATGAAAAAAAGATGAATTGATTGATCTTAAAACAAAAAAAAATTACTACAAATCAAATTTGAAAATTCTATTCTTCATTGAGCGAATTCCACTTCATTTAAAAAATTTCATTTCACTTAATTTTATAAAAGTATGAATTCAGTTTTCAAAAATATATCCCTGTGATCAGATTTTTCACAATTGTAATCATGAAAACAACCAAAAAAAATCAAAATCATTTAGATGTCCAATTTTACTTGTATTATCTTTTCAAAAATTGCCTCCTAGTATAATGTGCCCATTTCCAGCTAAGCAGCAACAGTTTTAAACAGTTTCTCTTTTAAATATAATTGCTAATTTTCCTAAAATTTAAGTGTATTTCTTGTCATTTGATGGATAAATAAGATGTACAAATACTACATTACAAATTATATTTTAAATTATTTGATTAATATAATTGGTTTATCTTTTAGGATATGTATTTTATTTAATCTTTCAAAAACACTTTGAGGACTACACTGGAGCAACTGCCAAAAGGGTCCATGATACTTTAATTTTTAACACTCTCAAGAGAAAAATTAAACATTTTTATAATATATGAAATCTTGAAAAGTATATTGAAATGGCCTCAAGTGATTTCCACAATGACTATATCTCCCTTTTCTCTTTTTTTTTTTCCTTCCCCATCTAGAGGACTGAACTGCTTCCTTTTGCAGCTATTTTTTAGCCTGCTGGACTCCACTGGAATTTTTCCAAAAAAAAAAAAAAAGGTGTATTTGCAAAAGTTGTTTGTGGTGCTCTTTCTATTTTTAAAGTGATCTTTTCTCCTCAGATGTGTTTTAAATGTAATGTAGCAAAATCTGTACATTTCAAAATGTGGAGAATTTTTTAATATAATAAAAAGGGAACTAATGCACTGCAATTAATTTTTATTGAATACAGCCTTAAACAGGAGTGGAATAATGAAAAGAGAAGAAAACAGTTCAAATGAAATTCTTCTGACTACAACAAGATAATGGTAGAATTAATCAATCAACATTAATTAAGTGCCTAGTATATGTCAGGCACTGTGTAAGTCCTGGAGATACAAAAAGAGACAAAAGAAAATTGATTTCATGGAGCTTACAATCTAATGGGGGAACACAACATTTAAACAACCATATAAAAGGCAAGCAATACAAAGGATAAAAAGGAAATAATTAACAGAGCAAAGGCAATTGGAATTGAGTTATTCAGAAAGGTTTCCTATAGAAAATGAGATTTGGGTTTGTACTTAAAAGAACCATGTGAGGTTAGTAGTCAGAGCAGAGGAGGTATAATAATTCACACAAGTGGGACAGCCAGAGAGAATGCCAGGAGATCAGAGATGTTATGTTTTGTTCTGAAATATCTAGATGTTCAGAATTATACATTGGAGGTGAATAAATAGTTTACTTGCTAATCTTTCTCATTCTTCCTCTTAAATTTGACCAGAAATCCTGACAGTCCTCCTCTACCAGATCTTTTTTTGGCTGGCATGAGCTATACAAGAGAGATCATCAGATTTGGATTAAAGTTAAAATATATACATTCAGTTAAATTAAGAAACTTATCTTACCTTTCAAGTATTAAAAGGAGAAAGGGGAGGGGGAGGAAAAGGGGAAGTAACAGAAGGAAGGGAAGGAAGAAGGAGCAAAGGGAAAGGGGAAGGAAAGGGGAGGGGGTTGGATATAGGAGGTCAAACAAACTGCAGGTGATGGCATTCAAAAACAAAAATGGATAAATATGGATAAAGTGAAAAAAAGGGGAAAATACAAACAGAGGGCAATAAAGAGTTAGTGATTCTAACTTTAATGTGAATGTGAATGGGATAAACTCACCCTTAAACATGAGCAAATAGCAAAGTGGACTAAAAACCAGAATTCTACAATATGCTGCTTTCAAGAAACTCATTTGAGGCAGGAAGAAACATATAGAGTAAATGTAAAAGGTTGGAGCAAAAAAAAATATTTTGCTTCAGCTAAAGTAAATAAACCAGGGGTAGCAATCCATATCTCAGACAAAGCAGCTGCAAAAGTAGATAGCATTAAAAGAGAAAAGGAAACTATATCCTTTTAAAAGGTACCATAGACAATAAAGTAATTTCAATACTAAACATGTATGCACCCAACAGTATAGCATCAAAATTCTTAGAGAAGTTGAAGGAGTTACAGGAAGACATAGATGGCAAAATTCTACTAGTGGGAAACCTCAACCTCCTGCATTCAGATTTATATAAATCTAACCATAAAAAACAAGAAGGAAATTAAGGAGGTAAATAAATTGTTAGAAACCTAGACATGATAGACTTATGGAGGAAATTGAATGGGGATAGAAAGGGATATACTTTTTTTCTGCAGGACATGGTACTCCTAATTTTAAAAATAGTTTATATAGAATTGGGATTAATTGTTCCTTAAATATTTGGTATAATTCATTTATGAATCCAAGTGGATCTGGAAATATTTTTCTTAGTGTTCTGAAATTTCTTTTTTTTTAGAAAGATTTTATTTAGTTTGACTTTTACAATTTTCCCCTAATCTTGCTTCTCTCTCGCCACACCCACAAAATGCAGTCTGTTAGTTTTTATGTTGTTTACATAGTATAAATGGATCTAAGTTGAATGGATAAGAAAGAAATCTTATCCCTAAAGAAGGAAAAAGAAAGTATAAGTGATAGCAAAATTACATAATAACAGGTTTTTTTCTAAGTTAAAGATAATAATCTTTGGTCTTTGTTTAAACTCCACAATTCTTTCTCTGGATACAGATGGTATTCTCCATTACAGATAGCCCAAATTTGTCCCTGATTGTTGCACTGATGGAATGAGCAAGTCCTTCAAGGTGGATCATCACACCTATGTTGCTGTTAGGGTGTACAATATTTTTCTGGTTCTGCTTATCTTGCTCAGCATCATTTCATCCAAATGCTTCCATACTTCCCTGAATTCCAGTCCCTCCTAATTTCAAATAAAACAATAGTCTTTCATGGTATACATATACCACAGTTTGTTAAGCCATTCTCCAACTGATGTATATTCACTTAATTTCCAGTTCTGTGCCACCACCAACAGAGCCGCTATGAATATTTTTGTACTAGTGTTGTTTTACCCTTTTTAATAATTGCTTCAGGGGATAGACCCAGTAGTGGTATTGCTGGATCAAAGGGTATGCACATTTTTGTTGCCCTTTGTATGCAATTCCAAACAACTCTCCAGAAAGGTTGGATGAATTCACAGCTCCACCAACAATGTATTAATATCCTAGATTTCCCAGACCCTGCAACACTGATCATTGTCTTTTCTGGTCATATTGACCAGTCTGAGAGGTGTGAGTTGGTGCCTCAGAGATACTTTAATTAATTTGCATTTCTCTAATAAGTAATGATTTAGAGCAATTATTCATATGACTATTGATTACTTTGATTTCCTCATTTGTAAATTGCCTTTGCATATCCTTTGACCATTAGTCATTTGGGGAAATGGCTTGATTTTCCAAAATTTGACTCAGTTCCCTGTATATTTTAGAAATGAGTCCTTTGTCAAAAATACTAGTTGTAAAAATTGTTTCCCGATTTGCTACATTTCTTTTGATCATGATTACAATGGTTTTGTCTGTGTAAAAGCTTTTTAAATTTTTATCTAGTTTGTTTTTAATGATGTTTTCTGTCTCTTCCTTGGTCATAAACTGCTTCCTTTTCCATAGATCTGACAGGTAAACTACTCTTGATCTTCTAGCTAGCTTATAATATTGTTTTATTTATGTCTTGATCCTATATCCATTTTGATCTTATCTTGGTATAGGGTGTGAGGTGTTGGTCTAAATCTGTTTCTTCCATAAGCTACCTATTTTTCAACAGGTTTTATTTTGGAGAGAGAGAGTTTTTCCCTCCAATAGCTGGACTCTTTGTATTTATCAAGCAACAGATTACTATAATCATTTCCTGCTATTGCACCTAGTCTATTCCACTGATCCATGAGTCTACTTGTTAGCCTATACCAGACAGTTTTGTTGACTGATGCTTTATAATATAATTTTCGGTCTGGTAAAGCTGTCTCCTTCTTTTGAATTTTTTAAATTGAATCCTTGGAAATTCTTGATTTTTTATTTCTCAATGTGAATTTACTTACAACTTTTTCTAACTCATTACAGAGAATTTTGGGAATTTTGATTAGGGCACTAAACAGATAGTTTAATTTTGGTAGAATTGTCATTTTTATTATATCAGCTTGGCCTATCCATGATCAGTTAGTGTTTGCCCAGTTATTTAAATCTGATTTTATTTGCATGAAAAGTGTTTTGAAATTGTTTTCAAAAAGCTTGTGTGTCTAGTTTGGCAGATAGATTCCCATGTATATTATATAGTCTGAGGTTACTTTGAATGGAATATCACTTTCTAGCTCTTTTTGCTGTATCTTGCTAGTCATATATAGAAATATTGAAGATTTATGAGGATTTATTTTGTATCCTGTGACTTTACTAAAGTTGCTTATTATTTCTAGTAGTTTTTTAGATGATTATTTGGGATTCTCTAGGTATACCATCATGTCATCAGCAAAGGGTGAGAGTTTTATCTCTTCCTTCGCAATTCTAAATCCTTGAATTTTTTTTCTTCTCTTATTGCTGAAGCTAACATTTCCAATATAATATTGAATAGTAGTGGTAATAATGGGCATCCTTGTTTTACTCCTGATCTTATTGGGACTCCAGTCTATCCTTGTTGCATATAATGCTTGTTGATGGTTTCAGGTAGATACTACTTCTAAGGAAAAAACCATTTATTCCTACACTCTCTAGTGTGTTTAGTAGGAATGAGTGCTGTATTTTGTCAAAAGCTTTTTCAGCATCTATTGATATATTCATATGATTTCTGAAAGGTTTGTAATTGATATAAATAATTATTGCTAACAGATTTCCTAATACTGAACCTTGCATTCCTGCGATAAATTCTACTTGATCATAATGTATTATCCTAGTGATTACATGCTTTAATCATTTTGCTAAGATTTTATTTAAGATTTTTGCATCTATATTCTTCAGGGAGATAGGTCTATAATTTTCTTTCTCTGTTTTAACTTATCCTGGTGTAGGTATCAGCACCATATTGTTGTCATAGAAAGAGTTAGGCAGAGTTCCAACTTCACCTATTTTTCCAAAGAGTTTATAAAGAATTAGAACCAATTCTTCCTTAAATGTTTGATAGAATTCACTTGTGAATCCATCTGACCCTGTAGACTTTTTCTCAGGGAGTTCAATAATGACTTGTTTAATTTCTTTTTCTGAGATAGGGTTAATTAGGTATTTAATTTCCTCTTCATTTAACCTGGGAAACTAATAATTTTGTAATTATTCATCCATTTCATTTAGATTGTCAAATTTATTGGCATAGAATTTGGCAAAATAATTCTGCTTTATTTCTTCAATTTCCTCCTCATTGTTGGTGAGTTCACCATTTTCATTTATGATACTAACAATTTGGTTTTATTCTTACTTTTTTTAAATCAGATTGACCAGAGGTTTATCAATTTTATTGATTTTTTTCATAAAACTAAATCTTGGTTTTGTTTATTAGTTCAATAGATTTCTTGTGTTCGATTTCTATTACTTTCTCCTTAAATTTTAGAATTTCTAATTGGTATTTAATTAAGGGGTTTTAATTTGTTCTTTATCTAATGTTTTATTTGCATATTTAGTTCATTGATTTCCTCTTTCTCTCATTTATTCCTGTAAGCATTTAAAGATATAATATATCCACTGACAGGCACCTTGAGTGAATGCCATAAGTTTTGGTATGTGGTTTCATTATTGTCATTATCTAGGATGAAATAATAAGTTCTTTCTAAAATTTGTTGCTTGATCCACTCATTCTTTAAAATGAGGTTATATAGTTTCCAATTAGTTCTGTGTCTGTATCTCCCAGGCCCAATATTGCATGTGATTTTAATTGTATTAGGATCTGAGAAAGATGTATTCATTATCTCTGCCTTTCTGCAATTAATCATTAGGTTTATGCCCTAGTACATGGTCAATTTTTTGTGTGTCACATATTGCAGAAAAAAAATATATTCCTCTCTATCCCCATTCAATTTCCTCCATAAGTCTATCATATCTAGGTTTTCTAACAACCTTTTTACCTCCTTAAGTTCCTTCTTGTTTATTTTATGATTAAATTTATCTAAATCTGAGAGCATGAGTTTAAGGTCTCCCACTAGGAGAGTTTTGCTGTCTATGTCTTCCTGTAGCTTTTTCAACTTCTCTAAGAGTCTGGATGTTGTCCCATAGGGTGCGTACATATCTAGAATTGAAATTACTATATTGTATATGGTACACTATGACAACTTTTAGGAGGATATAGTTTCCTTCCTTATCTCTTTTAATGCTATCTATTTTTGCAGATGCTTTATCTGATAAAATGATTGCAATCCCTGCTTTTTCACTGCAGCTGAAACAAAATATGTTTTGCTCCAACCTTTTACCTTTACTCTGTATGTATTTCTCTGCTTCAAATGAGTTTCTCGAAAGCATAATATTGTTGGATTCTGGTTTTTATTCCACTCTGCTATTCTTTACCTTTTAAGGGAGAGTTCATCCCATTCACATTCAAAGGTATAATTACTTACTCTTTGTTGCCCTTCATGCTATCTTCCCTCCATTTTCCCCTCTCTTCTCACATTATCCATATTCCCCAGTATTTTGATTCAGAATACCACTCCACTGTGTTTGCCCTCCTATGTCAATGCCCCCATTCTTTCCCCTATCCTTTTTCTCCTTCTTCCTTTCCTTACCTTCCTTCTATTAGTGCCCCTTTTTCTCCCCTTCCTCTTCCCCCATCCCCTTTTCCACTTTTAATACTTGAAAAGTAAGATAAGTTTATTAACTTAACTGAGTGTGTGTATGTTAACTTTAAGTCAAGTCTGATGAGAGGAAGATTCATATGCTTCTCACCTCCTCCTTTCTTCCACTTATTACAATAGATCTTTTTTACTTCTTAATGTAATGCAATTTACACCATTCAATCTACTCCATCCTCTTGTCTTCTTACTGTCCCCCTTTTTAAGGAGGTATGTTTTTTAATCATTCTATCTGAATCACAGAAATGTCATAAGTATCCATCATTTCTGGCTAAGTATATTTTCTCTTATAGAATTACAATTCTTTGAGAGTTATTACAGTCCTTCTCCCAGGTAGGGATATAGCCAATTTCATTGTATTGGATATCAGTCTCATGAATAAGTCTTGAGTGTCAATCACATTTCACTAAGTATATTCTCTCTAATAGATTTTCAATTCTCAAGAGTTATGAGAATCTTTCTCTCAGGTGTGGATATAGCCAGTTTCACCTTATTGGATAGCATTTTTTTCTTTCTGCCTCACATTTTTACCTTTTCATGTGTCTCTTGATCCTGCCATTTGATGTCCAACTTTTCTATTTAGCTCTGATCTTTTCATCTGGAAATGTTGGAAATCTCCCATTTCACTTAATGTCCATCTTTTTTCCCCTGGAAGAGATGGCTCAACTTTGCTGCATAGTGGATTCTTGGTTGCATTCCAAGCTCCCTAGCCCTTCAGAATATCTCATTCCAGGACTTTCATTACCTTAATGTTGATGCAGTCAGGTCCTGCGCAATTCTTACTGTGATTAAGGACTCCTTGGTATCTAAATTGCTTTTTTTTCTGGTAGCTTGCAGGATTTTCTCTTTTATCTGATAGTTCTGGAAATTGATCACAACATTCCTTGGTGTTTCATTTTAGGATCTCTTTCTGGGGAGCATTGATGTATTCTTTCAATAACTATTTTGTCCTCTAGTTCGATGATATCAGGGCAGTTTTCCATTGCTAAATCCTGTAATATTAAGTCCAGGCTTTTTTATTCTTCAATATTTTCAGGAAAACCAAGGATTCTTAAGTTATCCTCTTCTTGATCTATTCTTGGGGTCATTGGTTTTACTGATGAGGTATTTTAAATTTTCTTCTATTTTTTCGAATTTTTGGTTTTGTTAAACAGTCTCTTGTTGTCTCATGAAGTCAATAGTGTCCACAGACTCCATTATTTTTTTTAGAGAAGAATTTTTTTCATTTACCTTTTGCAACTCCTTTTCCAATTGGTCAATTCTATTTTTGTAAGAGTTTTCTATTTGACCAGTTGAGGTTTTGAGAGAATTATTTTTCTTATTGCATTTTCCTAATTGAGGATCTGAGAGAATTATTCTCATTTTGTTTTTGTCCAGTTGTATTTTCCAAGGATTTGTTCTCTTGTTGCAAGGTGTTAGTTTTCTCTTCTAAATTTACCTATTGTTTTTTTAAACTTCTTCCTGATTTCTTCAAGGAAGTCTTTCTCTGCTGGAGAACAGATCATATTCTCCTCAGAGGTTCTAGGTCTCTCTGAGTTAGGGTCCTTTCCCTCTAGGAATTTTAACTTTTTCCTGGTCTTTCTTCATTTTACTAAGACCTTGTGTTGTGAAGGGGCTGGTTCACAGAAGTTTGGTGTTGGGATCCCTAGAGGCTTTACTCAGTGGGTTTAGTAACTCCAAGTAGGCTGGCCAGTAGTGGGCTCTGGTTGCTTTTTCTGAAGTATTTGTGTCCTTGATTTGAGGCCCTCTCCCTTGACCTGGAGGGCGTGGTTAAAGCTGCTGAATACTTTTATCTTTCAACAATGGTGGGCTTTGCTCTAGGGCAAGGTAATTGCTCTCCCTATTCACAGCTAAAGGAGTTTTGCTTTTCACACCTGAGCCTGGGGTGGAGGTGGGCTGTAATTGTGCACTTACTGGAAAAAGCCCTCAGCCAAAATGAAGGTATGAGTTGACCCTGGACCAGAAGAGCCCAGGAATCTATGTTTGTAACTCTCCCACACTGGAACTCACCCTCCAGCCTTGCTGGCAAGCTCCAGTCAGTGCCACCACCAATGTCTCTGCTCCCCAGTTGGCCAATACCTCTGTGGCAGATCAAGCCAGTTCCATTCTCAGGCTCTCAGGCTCTCACCCTGTCCTGTGCTCCTAGCAGAGTCTGCCCTCTGCACCTAGGCTCACCCATGATCCTGGAAGACAAAGCTTGTGGTAGATATTCTTCTCCTAGATTTTCTTTCTGGGTTTTGTAGATCGGGTTTCTGTTAAGGTTTGTTTCATATAATTTGTGAGGGAAGATCAAGGGACTTTAACACAGGGACTGTCTTTTCTCCACCATCTTGGCTGAAAGTCCCATGTTAAGAAATTTTTAATTCAAGTATTTTATTTCCTTTTCTGTTAATTTGGGCAGCATAATTTTTTGTGAATATTCATCTATTTCACTCACATTGTCAGATTTATTGGCATATAGCTGTGCAAATTAGCTCTGAATTATTTTAATTTACTCCTCATTATGTGAATTTAACCTTTTCATTTTTGATACTGATTATCTGATGACTTTCTTTTTGTTTTTTTAATCAGATTAAGCACAACTTTATTTATTGTTATTTCCTCACCATAAAATCAACTAAAAGTTTCATTTATTTTTCAATAGTTTGCATTCCATTTTCTTGATTTCTCCTTTAATTTTCAGAGTTTCAAATATGATATTTAATTGAAGCTTTTTAATCTTCTCTGCTAAAGCTTTTTTAGTAGCATGTACTACTAGCTTTGAACTCCTCTCTCTCTCAATTTTATTCATATAAACATTTGGGGTTAAAAAATTTCCCCTAAAAACTGCTTTTATTGTAATTCACAAGTTTTGGTATGAAGTTCATCACTGTAATTGTCTTAGATGAAACTGTTGATTATTTCTATGATTTGTTGCTTGATTCACATATTCTTTAAAATTAGGTTAATTAGTTTCCAATTTATTTTTAATTTATCATTCAATGGTCCTTTATTACATATAATTTTTATTGCATTATGATCTGAAAAAAAAGAATTTAATAGTTCTGTCTTTTTTGCATTAAATTGGCCCTAGTGAATGGATGCATTTTGTGTAAGTGTGGGTTCTGCAAAGGAAAGATATTTTCCTTTCTATCCCCATTTAGTCCTCCACAGGCCAGTCATGTCTAAGTTTTCTAAAATTCTATTTACTTTCTTAACTTTCTTATTGTTTATTTTGTAATTGAATTTATTTAATTCTGAGGAAGGCAAAGAGAGGTCTCCCAATATCATGGTTTTGCTTTGATTCCTTGTGTGCCATTTACTTTCTCCTCTATGTATCTGAAAGTTATACCACTTGCTCATATGCTTAATATTGATATTACTTCATGGCCTTTGGTACATTTAGAGAAGATATAGTTTCCTTCCTTAGCCTTTAAAAGAGATCTAATTTTGCTTTTACTTTTTATGAGATCAAGATTACTATTCCTGCTTTTTTACTATAGCTGAAGCCTAATGTATTTTGCTATAGCCTTTTACCTTTATCCTGTGTTTATCTCTCTGCTTCAAAAGCATTTCTTGAAAACAACATTTTGTAGGATTCTGGGATTTTTTTTTGCTTTATTAAAGATTGTATTTATTTTGAGTTTTACAATTTTTCCCCTAATCGTACTTCCCTCCCCCCACCCCACCCCCCACAGAAGGCAATTTCTCAGTCTTTACATTGTTTCCATGGTATACATTGATCCAAATTGAGTGTGATGAGAGAGAATCATATCCTTAAGGAAGAAACATAAAGTATAAACAATAGCAAGATCAGACAATAAGATATCAGTTTTTTTTCTAAATTTAAGGTAATACTCCTTGGTCTTTGTTCAAACTCTACAGTTGTTTCTCTGGATAAAGGTGGCATTCTCCATTGCAGAGAGCCCCAAATTGTACCTGACTGTTGCACTGATGGAATGAGTGAGCCCATCAAGGTTGATCATTGCCCTCAAGTTGCTGTTATGGCATACAGTGTTTTTTCTGGTTCTGCTCATCTCACTCAGCATCAATTCATGCAAATCCCTCCAGCCTTCCCTGAATTCCCATCCCTCCTCGTTTCTAACACAACAATACTGTTCCATGACATACATGTACTACAGTTTGTTAAGCCATTCTCCAAATGAAAGACATTTACTTAATTTCCAATTCTTTGCCACCACAAACAGGGCTGCTATGAATATTTTTGTATAAGTGATGTTTTTACCCTTTTTCCTCATCTCTTCAGGGTATAGACCCAGTAGTGGTATTGCTGGATCAAAGGGTATGAACATTTTTGTTGCCCTTTGGGCGTAGTTCTAAATTTCTCTCCAGAAAGGTTGGATGAGTTCCCAGCTCCATCAAAAATGTAGCTGTCCCAGATTTCCAATAACCCTTCCAACAATGATCATTATCCTTTCTGGTCATATTGGTCAGTCTGAGAGGTGTCAGGTGGTACCTCAGAGAAGCTTTAATTTGCATTTCTCTAATAAGTAATGATTTAGAGCAATTTTTCATATGATTATGGATTGCTTTAATCTCCTCATCTGTAATTTGCCTTTGCAAATCATTTGACCATTTGTCAATTGGGGAATGGGTTTTTTTTTTAAAATTTGACTCAGTTCCCTGAATATTTTAGGAATGAGTCCTTTGTCAGAAATATTAGTTGTAAAGATTTTTTCCCAGTTTACTACATTTCTTTTGATCTTGGTTACAGTGATTTTATCTGTGCAAAAGCTTTTTAATTTAATGTACTCGAAATCATTTGGTTTGTATTTAGTGATGTTCTTCATCTCTTCCTTAGTCATAAACTGCTTCCCTTTCCATAGAACTGACAGGTAAACTAGTCCTTGATCTTCTAGTTTGCTAATACAGCAATATCACTACTTGGTCTATACCCCAGAAAAGCACTGTACACCCTAACAGCAACATGGGGATGATGTTCAACCTTGGTGGACTTGCTCATTCCATCAGTGCAACAATGAGGGCCAATTTTGGGCTTTCTGCAATGGAGAATATCATCTGTATCCAGATAAAGAGCTGTGGATTTTTAACAAATTTCAAAGACTATTTCCTTTAATTTAGAAAAAAACCAGATACCTTATTGGCTAATCTTGTTATCTTTTATATTTTTTGTTTCTTCCTTAAGGATATGATTTCTCTCTCATCACACTCAGTTTGGATCAATGTACAACATGGAAATAAAGTAAAGACTGACAGATTGCTTTCTGTGGGGGAGTGGGGGGAGGGAAGTAAGATGGGGGAAATTGTAAAACTCAAATAAAATCTTTAATAAAAGGGGGAAAAAGATGTCTTTTTATCTAACATACATAAAAAATTTTAATTAAAATTTAATCATGCTCTAGGGCTTTGGTTTTCAAACTTTGTGATGTAAATGAGATAAAAATATGTAATGCACAGAACTTTTGTAAAACATACATGCAAATAATATCTTAACTTTTAATTCATTAAAAATACAAATTTTAAGAGAAAAAATATTGTTTCCCAGGTTTACTACATTTCTTTTGATCTTGGTTTCAGTGGTTTTGTTGGTGCAAACGTTTTTTAATTTAATGTAATTGAAATCATCTAGTTTGCTTTTAGTGATGTTCTCCCTCTCTTCCTTAGTCATAAACTGCTTCCTGTTCCATAGATCTTATAGGTAAACTAGTCCTTGATCTTCTAATTTGTTTATGGTATTGAATTTTATGTCTAAATCCTGTAGCCATTTGGATCTTATCTTGGTATAGGGTGTGATCTAAGTTTCTTTCATACTAACTTCCAATTTTCTCAACAGTTTTTTTTTTTATCATAGAAAGAGTATTTATCCCAATAGCTGCACTCTTTGGGTTTATCAAACAGCAGATTACTATAATTGTTTCCTGCTATTGCACCTAGTCTATTCCACTGATCCAAAACTATTTCTTAGCCAATACCAGATGATTGAAGCTTTATAATATTATTTTAGATCAGGTAGGGCTAAGCTCCCTTCTTTTGCATTTTTTTTTCATTAAATCCCTGGAAATTCTTGACTTTTTATGTCTCCATATGAATTTACTTAAAACATTTTCTAATTCATTAAGGAAATTTTTTAGAATTTTGATTGCTAGGACACTAAATAGGTAGTTTATTTTTGGTAGAATTGTCATTTTTATTATGTTTGCTGTACCTATCCATGAGCAGTTGATGTTTGCCCAGTTATTTAAATCTGATTTAATTTTTGTGTGAAGTCTGTTATAATTGTTTTCAAAAAGTTCCTGAGTCTGCCTTGGCAAATAGAGTCCCAGGTATTTTATATTTCTGAGGTTACTTTGAATGGTATTTCTCTTTCTAGCTCTTTCTGCTGTATCTTGCTAGTCATACAGAGAAAAGTTGCAGATTTAGGAGGGTTTATTTGATATCCTGCATCTTTGCTAAAATTGCTAATTGTTTACAGTAGATTTTTGGATGATTTCTTGGGATTCTCTAGATATTATCATCATGTCATCTGCAAAGAGTGAGAGTTTTGATTCTTCCTTCCCAATTCTAATTCCTTCAATTTGTTTTCTTCTCTAATTGCTGAAGCTAACATTTCTAATACGATTTTGAATAGTGATGGTGATAATGGACATCCTTGTTTCACCCCTGATGTTATTGGGAATGCCTCTAGCCTCTTATCATTGAATGTAATGCTTGTTGATGGTTTTAGATAGATACTAATTATTATTCTAAGGAACAGTCCATTTATTCCTACAATGTTTAGTGTTTTTAGTAGGAATGGGTGCTGGATTGTGTCAAAAGATTTTTTCAGCATCTATTGATATAATCATAATTTCTGATAGGGTGTTGTTGTTGTAATTGATTATACTAACAGTTTTCCTAATATTGAAACTACCCTGCATTCCTGGAATGAATCCAACATGGTCATAATGTATTATCTTAGTGATAACATGTAATCATTTTGCTAATTTATTTAAATGTTTTGCATCTATATTCATCAGAGAGATAGTCTACAAATTTCTTTCTCTGTTTTAACTCTTCCTGGTTTAGGTATCAGCACCATATTGATTTCATAGAAAAAGTTAGGCAGAGCTCTGTCCTCCCCTTTTTTCCAAAGAGTTTATACAGAAATGGAACCCATTGTTCCTTAAATGTTTGATAGAATTCACGTGAATCCATCAGACCCTGGAAATTTTTTCTTAGGGAGTTCAATGATGGATTGTTCAATTCCTTTTTCTGAGATAGGGTTGTTTAGATATTTAATCCCCTCTTCATTTAACCTGGGAAACTTATATTATGGTTAATATTCATCCATTTCACTTAAATTGACAAATTTATTGGCATAGAGTTGTACAAATCAATTCCAAATTACTACTTTAATTTCCTCCTCATTGTAGGTGAGTTCATCTTTTTCATTTATGATACTAGCAATTTGGTTTTCATCTTTTTTTGATCAGATTGACCAGAGTTTTATCAATTTTATTGTGTTTTTTTCATAAAAACAGCATTTGGTTTTATTTATTAATTCGATAGTTTTTTGTTTTCTATTTTATTAATTTCTCCTTTAATTTTTAGAATTTCTAATTTGGTATTTAATTGGGGATTCTAAATTTGTTCTTTCTCCAAATTTTTTAGTTGCTTATTTAGTTCACAGATTTCCTCTTTCTCTCATTTATTCATGTAAGCATTTAAAGTTATAATATATCCCCTAACAGTTGCTTTGAGTGAAACCCATAGGTTTTGGTATGTGATTTCATTATTGTCATTATCTAGGATAAAATAATTAATACTTTCTATAATTTGTTGATTGATCCACTCATTATTTAAAATGAGGCTATTCAGTTTCCAATTAGTTCTGGGTCTATATCTCCCTGACCCAATATTGCACATGACTTTTATTGCATTAGTGATCTGAGAAAGATGTATTCACTATTTCTGCCTTTCTGCAGTTTATCCTTAGTTTTTTATTCCCTAGTACATGTATAAGTGTCATGTACAGCAGCAAGAAAGGCATATTACTTTATATCCTCATTCAATTTCCTTCACAAGTCTATCATATCCAGTTTTTCTAACAATCTATTTACCTCCTTAACTTTTTTCTTGTTTATTTTACGATTTGATTTATCTAGATCTGAGAGGAGGAGGTTGCGGTCTTCCACTAGTAGAGTTTTGCTGTCTATGTCTGCCTGTATTTCTTTTGCATTCTCCTCCACGAATTTGGATGCTATCCCATTGGGTGTATACATATTCAGTATTGAAATCACTTTATTGTCTATGGCACTTTTAAAGAGGATCTAATTTCCTTCCTTATCTCTTTTAAAACTATCTATTTTTGCAGCTGCTTTGTCTGAGATAAGGATTGCTAGCCCTGCTTTTTATTCACTTCAAATGAAGTAAAATATTTTTTGCACCAAATTTTTACCTTGACTCCACATGTGTCTCCCTACTTCAAATGTGTTTCTTGTAGGCAACATATTGTAGGATTCTGGTTTTTAATCCACTCTCCTATTCACTCAGGTTTTAAGGGAGAGTTCATCCCAATCTCATTTAAACTTATAATTACTAACTCTTTATTGCCCTCCATGCTATCTTCCCTATGTTTGTATTTTTCTCCTTTTTCCCCTTTATCCATATTCCCCAGAAATTTGTTTCTGAATACCACCCCCTTCAGTTTGTTTGCCATCCTATATCCACTCCCCCTTTCTTTCCTCTTTTTCCTTTTCCCTTACCTTCCTTCTGTTAGTTCCCCTTTTTTTCTTCCCCCTCCCTTTTTCTGTCTCCCTTCCCCTTTTCCCCTTTTAATACATGAAAGCTAATATATTTTTTAAGTTAACTGAGTATGTGTGTAAGTTAATTTTAAGCCTATTCTGATGAAAAGAAGATTCAGGTATTTCTCATCTCCTCCCTTCTTCCCCCTCTATTACCATAGGTATTTTGTACCTCTTAATGTAATGGGATTTACCCCATTCAATCCCCTCCCTCCTCCTGTCTCCTTCCTGTCCCCCTTTTTAAGGAGGAGGTGTCTTTAAATCATTCCATCTGAGTCATCCAAAATTCTGAGTATCCATCACTTCCAGCTAAGTAATTCTATCTAATAGAGTTACAGTATTTGAGAGTTGAGCTTTTCTCCCAAGTGGGGTTATAGCCAGTTTCATCCCACTGGAAAGCAGTCTCATGGATAAGTCTTGAGTGTCCATCCCTTCTGGTTAGGTGTATTCTCTCCGTTAAAGTTACGATTCCAAAAGACTTATGAGAATCTTTTTCCCATGCTGCGCTATACCAGTTTCCACTTATTGGATAGCAGTGTTTTTTCTTAACCCCCTTTTTATTTTTTTTAACCTTTTCGTGTGTCTCTTGAACCTCCTCTTTGATGTCCAAATTTTCTATTTTAGCTCTGGTCTTTTCATCAGGAATTTTTGTAATTTTTCCATTTCATTAAATATCCATCTTTTGCCCTGAAAAAGAAGGCTCATCTTTGTGGGACAATGGATTTTTGGCTGCATTTCAAGCTCCCTTGCTCTTCAGAATATCTCCTTCTAGGCCCTTCAATACCTTTATGCTGATGCAGCCAGTTCCTGTCTAATCCTTCCTGTGGCTCCTTGGTATTTAAATTGTTTCTTTCTGTCTGCTTGCAGGATTTTCTCTTTTATCTGATAGTTGTGGAATTTGACCACAACATTCTTTGGTGTTTTCATTTTAGGGCCTCTTTCTGGAGGAGACCAATGTATTCTTTCAATAAATACTTTGCCCTCTGATTCCATGATATCAGGGCAATTTTCCATCACTAGATCCTGTAATATTAAGTCTAGGCTTTTGTTCTCTTCAATGTTTTCAGGAAGTCCAATAATTCTTAGGTTGCCCCTCCTCAATCTATTCTAGAGATCAGTGGCTTTCCTATGAGGCATCTTACATTTTCTTCTATTATTTGCTGTTTTTTGGTTTTGTTTAACAGTCTCTTGCTGTCTCATGAAGTCATTAGTTTCCGCAGACTCCACTCTTTTTTTTTTTAGAGAGGAATTTTCATCCTTTACCTTTTGCAACTCCTTTTCCAATTAGTTAAATCTATTTTTGAAAGAGCTTTCCATTTGACCAATTGAGGTTTTGAGAGAATTATTTTCTTTTTGCATTCACCCAAATGAGGATCTGAGAAATTTATTCTGATTTTGTATTTGTTCAATTGTATTTTCCAATAATTTGTTTTCTTGTCGCATGGTGTTAATTGGCTCTCCCAATTTTTCCAATTGATTTTTACACTCCTTCCTTATTTCTCCAAGGAAGTCTTTTTGTGATAGAGACCAGATCATATTCTCCTCAGAGGTTCTAGATCTCTCTGAGTTAGTCTTTTCCTACCAAGAATTTTTCTATGGATCCACTTTTCCACTGAACTTTCTTCATTTTGCTAAGACCTTGAGTTGGGGAGGGGCTGGTTCACAGAGTTTTGGTGTTGGGATCCTCAGAGGCTTTACTCACTGAGTGCATTATCTCCAGTTGACCAGTAGGAGGTGCTGATCTCTTTCTGTGGAGTGTTTGTTACCTTGATTGAGGCCCTCTCCTTTAGCATGGAGGGACTGATTGAAGCTATTAAATATTTTTGTCTTCAATCAATGGTGGGCTCTAACCTGGGGTGATATCATCACTCTCACTATTGTCAGCTGAGATGGTTCTTAGATGTAGTCTGTAATTGTGTTTGTTCTGCAATGAGGCCTCAGTCTCAATGGAGGTATGGGCTAGTTGTTCCTCCTGAGTAGAGGAGCCGAGAGACTATGTCCCCAGCTCTCCTGAACGGAAACTGTCCCCTCAGCCTTGTCAGCAAGCTCCACAGGATCAGTTCCAAAGCCATTGCTTCTATTCCCTAGCTGACCCAAGCCCCCATGGTAGACCAGGCTCTAGCCCCACTGATCAAGCAGATCTGTCTCTCAGGCCCTCAGGCTCCTGGGCTCCAACCCTGCAGCTAATCAGTCTGATCTGTGGCTGATCTGCTCTCTGCACTGGGACTCATCCAGGACCCTGGAAAACAAATCCTGTGGTGCATGTTCTTTCTCCTGTCTTTTCTTTCTGGGTTTTGTGGATCTGATTTCTGTTAAGAGGTTTGTTCCTTACATAGATGGGGAAAGATCAGGAGACTTTAGAACTGCACCTGTCTTCTCTCCACCATCTTGGCTGGAAGTCCAGATTCTAGGTTTTAATCCATTGTCTGCTTCTGTTTCATGGGAGAGTTCATCCCATTCACATTTATAGCTATAATTAATAATTCTGTATTTCTCTCTATGCAATCATCCCCTCATTTTTACTTTTCTTTAACCTTTTGCCTTATCCTTCCTCATCAGTATTTTACTTTTGCCTGCTGCTTCTCAATCATCATATCTTTTTATCATCTCTTTTCCCTTTCCTACTCTCTCTTCTTTTTTCACTTTACTTTTCAGCTTTTACTTTAACATTGATTTAACATTTTATTTTCACCTTCCCTTTTATCAGTCCCTTCTTCCCTTTTCTGTCCCTTTTCCACTGCCAACCTACACCCCTGTGGTGTAGGATAAAATGTTAAACTTTGTGTCAAATCTGTTGAGGGTACGATTTATTCAGTCCTCAACTCCTTCCTTTATTCCTACACTGTAATAGGTCTTTATGCCTCTTCATATGTTGTTGTTTATCCTCTAGTGCCTGGCCTTCCCCTAGTATAGTTCTGCTTTTCATGTCTTTACTGTTTTAAACCTGTTTTGTACCCACACTATATAGTTCATTTATCTTTCCTGCTAGAAGTACACTTCTCAGGGACTGATTGATTGATTGATTTAGAAGCCTCATTACCTCATAGTCACTTCATACCTGAAGTGTCCAAACACACTCCCCTCAACTGTGCCATTAGAAATACAGGTCTCTGGGGTGGCTAGGTGGCACAGTGGATAAATCACCGACCCTGGAGTCAAGAGTCCCTGGGTTCAAGTTCGGCCTCAGACACTTAATAATTACCTAGCTCTGTGGTCTTGGGCAAGCTACTTAACCCCATTTGCCTTGGAAAAAAATACAATTCTCATGACATGATCATCATCAAATTATAATCAATTTATATCACATCCTTTTCCCAAGTACTCTCTATAGAAATTCAATCCTCATGAGTTAAAGTGTTTTGAAAAGCAAAATCACTTCAAGATCCATTTATGCCCACATCCTATTTAGAAGTAGGATTCCTCCAATTGTATTCAAGCCTTATGCGTTAAAGTGTCAGGTAAAACATCATCACTTTCATGATTAATCTGTACCCATAAACTCTCTCTATGCTACTTTTAACTTTCTTAAGAGAAATACAATTCTCAGGACTAACAAATATTGCCTTCCCATATAGGAATGTTTACAGCTTAATGTTACTGAGTAATGATTTTTACACTTTACTTTTAACAATTTACATATATCTTGGGCCTTGTATTTGAAGATTAAATTTTTTGTTCAGTTCTGGACTTTTGTTCAGATAATTCTTAAAGTCCTCTATTTCATTGAAAATCCAATTCACCCCACCCCCCGAAAGAATATGCTGTATTTTGCAGTGTAGTTGATGCTTGGTTGCAATCTAAGGTCATTTTCCCTTTGGAATATCATGTTCCTTCAATGCTGAAACTGATTAATCCTGTTTAATCCTGACTATGGTTCCTTGGTATATAAATTGTCTCCATTTTGGCTTTTTGCAATATATTCTCCTTTAGCTGAGAATTCTGATTTGACTATAATATATATGACAGCATTTTTTTTCTGGGATTGCTTTCTGGAGGAGATTGATGGATTCAAGTACTATTCATCTTCTTGTTCTAGAATATTAGGAGAGTTTTCCATTATAATTTCCTGAAAGATAATTTCCAGGCACTTTTTTAAAAGTGAGTTTTTCAAATTGACCAATAATTCTGAGATCTATTTTCCAGATTGATCATATTACTTTAAGAGGTACTTGGAATTTTCTTCTATTTTTTTCATCCTTTTGGGTTTTTTTTAGTAGAATGTTGGTATCTTCTAGAGTTCTATTTTTCCAATTCTAATTTTTAAGATTTCATTTTGTTCAGTTAGCTCTTGCATTTCCTTTTCACATTAGCAAATTTTACTCTTAAAGGAATAATTTTCCTTTTCATTTCATCAATTTTACTTTTAAAGGAGTTGATTTCTCAATCAAGTTTTCATAATTCTTTTGTTTGACTCTCCTATCTTTTCTCCATTTTTCTTCTTCCTATCTTCTTTGCTTTTGAAAATCCAATTTGAGCTCTTACAAGAGATCTTTTGGATTTGAAGTCAATTCATAAACTCCTTTGAGGCTAAACATATAGAAATACTTTTTTTCCCCAACACTTTTCTCTTTTGAGATGGTGTTTTTATCATCAATCTCAGAATAGTAACTGTGATAAAGGTTTTATTTTTTTGTTTTTTTCTCTCACTTTGATACTTGAGCTCTACTCCTGGGACATGAGGAATGTATCTCTTACATGGCTAACCTAGATGATTGAACAAATAACGATCTTGAAAGCAATATAGAAATTTAGGAATGGAAAGATAAATTTCAGAGGAAAGATAAATGGGTTTCATTGTTGATATATTAAATTTGATATGGGTCTTCTACATCTACACTGGGAAATCTGGCACATAGTTGGTAATACAGGACTTTAGAATTGGAGAAAAATGAGTTTTTTAAGGAGATGAGAATAATCTATATTTAATTGTATTCTTGGAATTCATGAGATTACCAAGGAGAGAATGTAGAGAGGGATGAAAGAGAACCTTGGACAGAGAACTTATTATATTACTGCTCAAAGAAACTTGAGGGGGGGGGACTAGAAACCATATTGAGAATTTTACATGCAAGAAGTCAGAAAAATTGGTGATGCTATTGCACATTTTAGTTCCAGCTTGTTAAGAAGCAATTTTTTCTCTTCTAAGAGAACTTACATGTAGCAATATTTTTGCAATATTTTCTATTGTTTCTAAACATTGGTCTTTAAAAAAACATGCAATGGAGGTGTGAAAAATCAGTAGAATTTGTCTTAATATTCTTTTCACTACTATAAACTGATGTACTGGCCCCAATTTAGTATACTAATTTGATATTTTTTTCAGTGTCATAAATTTGGTCTATGCATTTTCAGACCCTCAATTGTTTTTAACGATTAAAAATAAAAGATAAGGAAATAAATAAATTGATTGTTGAAATCTATCTGCAGGAAAGCTATGCACATCCCAATCTCAGAACATTTCTAATTGAAAATTCCTGATGCTTTTCCTGTAGTTGCTGTTTGTGACAACTGGAATAATTCTACAAAACAATTTGGAAAATACTTTTTGGTAGAATAAAGGTATATACGTATATACATACATACAGACATACATACATATATATATATATATATATATACACTGTATTTTTCAGTATATATATGTATGTATATATATATATATATATATATATATGCTTATAGAATTAAAATAACAAACCTGTAAAAGTATAAGTTCTTTCATAAACCATTTTATTTTGATGAGGCTTACTTTGCATAATTTGGGCATCACATTAACAAAGTTCCATATGGTATCAATAAATATGTCTTCAGTGCATTTCATGTATCCTCTAAAATTTATATAAAAAAGTCAATTACCCTCAATTAAATTGTAGTTTTCTTCTCTTTAGCAAAGATTTTTTTTTCAACTCTAATCAAGAACCCAGAGAGGTTATCGAAAATTCATTGATCACATAGGTGATTATGAGCACCTCAAAGATATGAGTCAGAAGAAAAGTTGAAATGATTTTATTAGGCTAACTATTTAGGAACAAAACTTAGAGTATATTTGTTATTGAAGCAATATATACTTTCTAGTATTAGTATCTTAAAAGCATATCTCCTTAGTCTCTTTCTTTTTTCCCTTTCTGGTTACAAATTATTGATTGTTTCAAAAAATGAGCTTGGAGATAGAAATGATTTGCCCTATGACCCTATAGTGACCTGTACATGCCACAAAAGTATATATCTTATCTGGGGGTCTGGCTACCTATTTTGTCTTTGTTTATTTTCTGAATCAATATGTCTTATAAGATGAATGTGCCTGAACTTTGAGACTACCATGTATTCAACATTCTTGAGTCTTAACTGATCAGCACTGAATGACAGCAGGGGAATGAATCCCTGTCTTCTACTCTGGCACTTTTAGAGAAAAGTGCCCAATGAGAGAATTGAGAAAAACCAGTCCATTTTATTGTTATCATTTCAAATTAATTATTTATTTTTAGTTCTCTTTTAAAAAAAATAACTTGACTTATCAATTCCTTCTTTCCCAAGGCACCTCCCCCACCTATTAAGAAAGCAGGTAGTATGATGTTAATTATACATTTGAACCCATCCAAAACATTTTCACATTAGACATGTTGGCCAAAAAAGGCAAGAGAAATAGAGAAAGTGAAAAATTATACTTCAGTTTGCACTCAGAGTTCATCAGTTCTCTTTCAGGAAGTAGATAGCATTTTTCATCACGAGTCCCTTCAGAACTGATTTGTATCATTGTATTGATAAACACAGAAGTCTTTGATCTTTATTCTAATATTGCTGTTACTGTCAATAGTGTCTTTCTGATTCTGTTCACTTTACAATTTATCAATTCATGTAGTTCTTTCCAAGTTTTTTTTTTTGAAGGTATCCTATTTGTTATTTCTTAAAGTAAAATAATATCCTATTATTATTATTACAAATGATAACTTGAATCAATCATTCTCTAATTAATGGGCATAACCCCTTAATTCCTTGCCATGAAAGAAAAGAGCTGCTATCTATCTATCTATCTATCTATCTATCTATCTATCTATCTATCTATATTTATACAAGGAAGTTTTTTTTTTCTTTTCCTTTGATCTCTTGGTATACAGACCTGATAGTGGTATTCTGGATCAAGGGGCATACACAGTTTTATGACCCTTTGGACATAGTTCCAAACTGTTTCCCAGAATGTTTGAACCACTTCACAAATTCACTAATACATGAAGACCCCTGCTTTTACAGATTACCTTCAATATCTGTAATTTCCCTTTTCTGTCTGGTTAATCTGATAAATTGGAGATGATACTAAGAGTTGTTTTAATTTGAATTTCTTTTATCAGTAATGATTCAAAGAATTTTAATTTAATTTAAATAGTTTTAATTTCTCCTTCTGCAAACCACCTGTTCATATCCTTTAACCACTGGGTAAAAACTCTTATTTTAATAAATTTGACTCAGTTTCATAGAGAACTTTTGAGAAAAAAAAAGCCTTCACTAGAGAAACTTTCTGTAAAAGTTCTTTCCCTGTTTTCTGCTGTCATTCTAATTGTGTCTGCCTTCTTTTTGTTTCTACCAACCCTTTTTAATTTCATGTAATCAAAATTATTCATTTTTGTTCCTTTGATCACCTTTGTCATGTATTTAGTCATAATTACTTCAGTTATTTATATATTTGGGAGGTAAAAATTTTCATTTTCCCCCAATTATCTTAAGATGTCACCTTTTAAATAAAAATCATTTATCTATTTTGACCTGTGAAATAGTGATACATGTCTCCTTTCAGGTCATGCTTCTCTAGTTTCTCCAACAATTCTAGTCAAAAAACTGACTTCTTACCCCTCCCCCAAACTTGATTATATAAAACAATGGATTACTATGGTCATATACACTTATGTATTTTGTTTCTAATTTATTCCACTAATCTAGTTCTCTAATTCATAGCCAGCATCAGATTATTCCAATGATTACTACTTTTTAATGTAGTTTAAGATCTGATACTACTAGACAATTTTTCCTTCACTTTTTTTTAATAATTCCCTTGATATTCTTGAATTTTTTATGTGAATTTTATTTTTATTTTTTCTAGCTTTTTACAAATATTGGTAATTTTATTAGTACAGCACTAATTTAGTAAATTAATTTATGTAGAATTAGCATTTTCATCATATTGGCTTTGCGTAACTCTGAGCCATTACTATTTCTCCAGTTGTTTAGATTTCATTTAATTTATGTATAAAGTATTTTGTAATTGTGCTCACATTATATTCCTTGGTTTATCTTGGCCATTAAACTTCCAAGTATTTTATTTTGTCTGGATTTTTTTTCTATTGTTTCTGATGGATTTTGTTGATGGTCTATAGAAATGGTAATGATGGGGTAGCTAGGTAGAGCAGATAATAGAGTACTGGCCTGGAGTCCAGAGGACCTGAGTTCAAATCAGACCTCATTCACTTATTTATCTGGCTCTGTGACTTTGGGAAAGTCACTTAACCCCAGTGCCTTGCCAAAAAAAAATGCTAATAACTTATGAGGGTTTATTTTATATTTTATAACTTTGCTAAAGTTGTTCATTGTTTAAACTAGTTTTTTCATTGATGATCTAACATCCTCTATAGCATTGTATTGTTTTCAAAGATAGTTTTCTTTCCTCATAGCTTTTTATTACTTAAAATTCTTCTTGACTTATTACTATAGTTAGTGTTTTTAGTATAATATTAAATAATAGTGATAATGGGCACCATTGCTTCACCCTTGATCTTACTGGGAAAGTTTCATGTTTATTTCCTTTGAAGATAATGCTTGTTTGGGTTGTAAATGGATAGTACTGATTATTTTAAAAAATATTCTTTTCATTCCTGTGCTTTGTAGTGCTTTTAATAGGAATAGGTGTTATTTTTTTTCCTAATGCTTTTTCCCTAACTTTTGAGATACTAATATGATTTTTATTACTTTTGTTATATGATAAATGTTGTTTTGCCAGTATTGAAAGTTTCTTAATATTGAATCTGTCCTGCATTCCTGGTATAAATCCTACATGGTCATAGTACACAATCTTTGTGATATATTGCTGCAATTTCCTTGCAAGTGTTTATTTAAAACTTTTGCTTTTAATTGTTGGTGGAATTGTGAACTGATCCAATCATTCTGGAGAACAATTTGGAACTATTCTCCGAATAGAATTGGAAGATTGTGAGAATGCTCACAAACTGGGGAATGATAGAGCAAGTTATGGTATATGAAAGTTATGGAGTATTATTTATCCACAGGCAACCATGAATATTTGGACTCTAGAGAAGTATGGAATGGATTACAGGAACTGATGCTGAGCAAAGGGAGCAGAACCAAGAGAACATTTGTACACATTAACACTTTTATTTTGTCAACCTTGATGGAAGCAGCTCCTCTCAGCAGTTCAGAGAGTTAGGAAAATTCTAGAAGACCTGATGGGGACAATGCTATCCACATTCAGAGGAAGAAAAATAAAACAAAATAAACAAACAAACAAAAAACTCTATGGAATCTGAATGAGCACTGTTCACTTTTTAAAAATTTCTCTTAGGTTTTTCTTCCCTATCTCATGGTTTTCTTCCTTTTCCCTTAACTCTAATCTCCTAAAGAAAATGATTTATCAGTAAACATGTTAAACACAAATGTACAATATTCACCAGCCTGTTTGCCAATGAGGGAAGGGAGATGGGAAGGGAAAGTGGAAGGAAATTACGTCACTTAAAATATGCTTTTGCATATGGATGAATGTTGAAAAAACTTTCATAACATGTAATTGTAAAAATAAAGTGAAAGATCAATTGCATAAAGAAACAATAACATTGAATTTTATTAGGAAAATTGGTCTATGATTTTCTTGCTCTGGTTTTGCTATCTCTGGCTTAGGTATCAAAATATTTTTGTGTACTAGAAAGAACTTAGAAGGAGGACTCTAGTTTTACCTGCTTTTTTCAAATAACTTACACAATATTAAAATTAAATGCTCTTTAAGTTATTGTAGAATTCACTTAGAAATCCACCTGATCTTCAGGATTTTGGAGGGATCTTAATTATGTCTTATTTTATTTTCCTAATATAAAGTAAGAGTAATTATTTCTAATATTAAGTATTATATTTTCTCCTTTGGGAAATAAATATCTTTCTAAATATGTAATTTTAAATTTATTTTTCTTTTTTCTTTTAATTTTTAAATTTGTTTTGGCCCTAGTTACATGCAAAAGCAAATCTCAACCTGAACTTGAGTTCCAAATTTTCTCCCTTCCTTCCAGCCCATTCTCCACATTGAGCAAGCCTGTTACTTGGTATAAGTTAAAAATGTGTAGCCATTAAACACATTGTTATAATAGTCATGTTGTAAAAGTAAACATAACTGCTCCCCCCCCCCCAAAAAAAGAAAGAGAAACCTTAAGAAAAATAAAGTGGGGGGGGGGGAGAGCTTGCTTAAGTGTGTATTCAGACATCATCAACTGTTTCTTAGGGGTGGATAGCTTTTTCCCATAATTGCTATTTCTAGCTATATTTCCCTTCATGCTATTCTTTTCACTCTCATTCATTCTATTCTTTTTCTCCATTAACCCTTTCCCTCCTCAAAAGTGTGTTTACCCTCTTCCATAATCTTGCTCTCTTCTGTTTCCTACATCCCTTTCTCCTTCACTGGGCCCTCTCTCCCATCCCTTTTTCTTCCTAGTTTCCTCTAGGGTGAGATAGATTTTTATAACCAATTGAGTGTGAATGTTATTTTCTCTCTGAGCCACTTCTGAGGAGAGTAAAAGTTCCCTTGTCCCCCCTTAACTTCCCCCCCTTTTCCCCTTTAAAAGATTTTCCCCTTAAAAGCTTTTCCTTGCCTCTTTTATGTGAAATAATGTACCCCCCTCTATCTCTTTTCCCTTTCTCCCAGGACATTCCTTTCTTGCCCATTAACTCCATTTTTAATATAGCATACCTTCAAATTCAATTCCCTCCTGTGACTTGTTTATACATGCTTCTTCTAAATGCCTTAATAAATGAGAAGATTCATATGAATCATCAGTATCATCATGTAACATCATTACATGCCTCACAATTTGCCCTTTCTGTCTACACCCTCTATGCTTCACCTGAGTTCTGTACTTGAAATTCAAATTTTGTATTCAGCTCTGGTACTTTTATCAGGAAAGTTTGATGAAAGTCCTATCTCTCATTGAATTTCAATCTTTTTCCCAGAAAGAGGATGTTCAAATATGTTGGGTAGTTGATTCTCTTGTTGAAATCCCAACTCTTTTGCTTTCCAGAATACGCCAAGCCCTAAGAGCCCTGAACGTACAAACTGCTAAATTGTGTGTCATTCTGATTGTAGCTCCATGAGGATTGAATTTTTTGTTTCTGGTTGCTTGCTTGAAATCTTTTCTACTTGATTGGGTGTTTTAAAATTTGGCTAAAATATTCCTGGCACTTTTTATTTTGGAATTTCTTTCAGGAAGTGATTTATTGATTCTTTAGATTTCTATTTTATTCTCTATTTCTAGGATGTCAGAGCAATTTTCAGGAGAATTTCTTTTTATTTAAAGAAAAATTTTACTTATTTTCAGTTTTTCATTTTTTCCCCTAATCTTGCTTCCCTTCCCCCACACTCACAGAAGACAGTCAGTTAGTCTTTACATTGGATACATGGTATAAACTGATCTAAGTTAAATGTGATGAGAGAGAAAGCATTTCCTTAAGGAAGAAAAAGAAAGTATAAGATATAGCAAAAATTACATGATAAGGTTAATGGTATTTTTTTTGTAAATTTAAGGAAGAGTTGTTGGTCTTTCTTCTAACTCCACAATTCTTTCTCTGGATACAGAAGGTATTCTCCATTGCAGATAGCCCAAACTTGTCCCTGGTTGTTGCACTGATGGAATGAGCAAGTCCATCAAAGTTGATTATCATGTATTTATGGTTCTGCTCAACTCGCTCAGCATCAGTTTATGCAGATCCTTCCAGGATTTCCTGAATTCCCATCCCTCCTACTTTCTAATAGAAGAATAGTGTTCCATGACATATATATATATATATATATATATATATATATATATATATATATATATATATATATATATATATATATATATACCAAAGTTAATCCATTCCCCAATTGAAGGACTTTCACTTAATTTCCAATTCTTTGCCACCACAAACAGGGCTGCTATGAATATTTTTGTACAAGAGATGTTTTTACCCTTTTTCATAATTTCTTCAGGGTATAGATCCAGTAGTTCTATTGCTGGAACAAAAGGTATGCACATTTTTATTACCTTTTGGGCATAATTACAAATTTCACTCCAGAAAGGTTGGATGGGTTCACAGCTCCACCAACAAGGTATTAGTGTCCCAGAATTCCCACATACCTTCCAACATTGATCACTGTCCTTTCTGGTCATATTGGCCAGTCTGAGAGGTGTGAGGTGGTACCTCAGAGATGCTTTAACTTGCAATTCTCTAATAAGTAAGAATTTAGAGAAATTTTTCATATGACTATAGATTACTTTGATTTCCTCAACTGTAAATTGCTTTTCCATATTCTTTGACCATTTGTCGATTGGCAAATGATTTTTTTAACTTGATGCAGTTCTCTGTATAATTTAGAAATGAGTCCTTTTCAGTAATACTAGTGATAAAAATTGTTTCCCAACTTACTACATTTCTTTCTATCTTGTTACAGTGGCTTTGTCTCTGCAAAAGCTTTTTAATTTAATGTAATCAAAATTATCTAGTTTCTTTTAAATGATGTTTTTAATTAATTTTTATTAAAGATATTATTTGAGTTTTATAATTTCCCCCCATCTTGCTTCCCTCCCCCCCCAGAAAGTACTCTGTCAGTCTTTACTTTGTTTCCATGTTGTGCCTTGATCTAAATTGGGTGTTATGAGAGAGAAATCATATCCTTACAGAAGAGAAGTCTAAGAGGTGACAAGATCAGACAATAAGATACTTGTTTTTTTCCTAATTAAAGGGAATAGTCCTTGAACTTTGTTCAAACTCCACAGCTCCTTATCTGGATACAGCTGTCACTCTTCTTTGCAGACAATCCAAAATTGTTCCTGATTGTTGCACTGATGGAATGAGCAGGTCCTTCAAGGTTGAACATCACTCCCATTTACTGTTAGGGTATACAGTGTTTTTCTGGTTCTGCTCATCTCACTCAGCATCAGTTCATGCAAATCCCGCCAGGCTTTCCTGAAATCCTGTCCCTCCTCGTTTCTAATAGAACAATAGTGTTCCATGATATACATATACCACAGTTTGCTAAGCCATTCCCCAATTGAAGGACATTTACTTGATTTCCAATTCTTTGCCACCACAAACAGGGCTGTTATAAATATTTTTGTACAAGTAATGTTTTTACCCTTTTTCATCATCTCTTCAGGGTATAGACCCAGTAGTGGTATTGCTGGGTCAAAGGGTATGCACATTTTTGTTGCCCTTTGGGCATAATTCCAAATAGCTCTCCAGAAGGGTTGGATGAGTTCACAGCTCCACCAACAGTGTAATAGTGTTCCAGATTTCACACAACCCTTCCAACAATGATCATTATCCTTCCTGGTCAAATTGGCCAATCTGAGAGGTGTGAGGTGGTACCTCAGAGAAACTTCAATTTGCATTTCTCTAATAATTAATTATTTAGAGCATTTTTTCATATGGCTATGGGTTGCTTTGATCTCCTAATCTGTAAATTGCCTTTGCATATCCTTTGACCATTTGTCAATTGGGGAATGGCTTTTAGTTTTAAAAATATGACTCAGTTCTCTGTATATTTTAAAAATGTGTCCTTTGTCAGATTGTTTCCCAATTTACTACATTTCTTTTGTTCTTGGTTACATTGGTTTTATCTGTGCAAAAGCTTTTTAATTTAATGTAATCGAAATCATCTAATTGGTTTTTGGTGATGTTCTCCAACTCTTGCTTAGTCCTAAACTGCTCCCCTTTCCATAGATCTGACAGGTAAACTAATCCTTGATCTTCTAATTTCCTTATAGTATTGTTTTTTATGTCTATGTCCTGTATCCATTTGGATCTTATCTTGGTATAGGGTGTGAGGTGTTGTTCTAATCTAAGTTTCTTCCATACTAACTTCTAATTTTCCCAGAAGTTTTTATCAAAGAGAGAGTTTTTGTCCCAATAGCTGGACTCTTTGGGTTTATCAAACATCAGACTACTATAATCATTTCCTGCTATTACACCTAATGTATTCCACTGATCCACCACTCTATTTCTTAGCCAATACCAGACAGTTTTTATTACTGAACCTTTATAATGTAATTTTAGATCTGGTAAGGATAAGTCACCTTCTTTTGCATGTTTTTTCATTGAATCCCTGGAAATTCTTTGCTTTTTATTTGTCCATATGAAATTACTTACAACTTTTCCTTAATATTGATGCCACCAGGTCCTGGGTAATCCTTACTGAGGCTACTTGGTATTTAAATTGTTTCTGAATGTTTGCAGGATTTACTCTTTTAACTGATAGTTCTGGAATTTGGCCACAACATTGATTGGTGTTTTCATTTTAGGATATTTTTTCACGAAGGGATCAATGCATCCTTTAAATAACTATTTTGCCCTCTGGTTTGATAATATCAGGGCAGTTTTCCATCACTAAATCCAGTAATATTAAGACCAGGCTTTTTTTCTCTTCAGTGTTTTCAGGAAGATCTATAATTCTCAGGTTGTCCCTTCTCGATCTATTGTTAAGGTCAGTGGTTTTGCTGATGATATATGTCACATTTCCTCTATTTTTTTTTTGATCTTTTGGTTTTGTTTAACAGAATCTTGTTGTCTTATGAAGTCCTTAGTTTCGAGACTCCATTCTTTTTTTAGAGAAGAATTTTCCTAAGATGTCTGTTTTTTTCTAAATTAATGGGAATAGTCGAACTTTGTTCAAACTCCACAGCTCCTTATCTGGATACAGCTGGCACTCTCCTTTGCAGACAGCCCAAAATTGTTCCTGATTGTTGCACTGATGGAATGAGTGAGTCCTTCAAGGTTGAACATCACTGCCATGTTGCTGTTAGGGTGTACAGTGTTTTTCTGGTTCTGCTCATCTCATTCAGAATCAGTTCATGGAAATCCCTCCAGGCTTCCCTGAAATCCCGTCCCTCCTGCTTTCTAAAAGAACAATAGTGTTCCATCACACACACACACACACACACACACACACACACACACACACACACACACACACACACATATATATGCATATATATACCACAGTTTGCTAAGCCATTTCCAAATTGAGGGGATTTTAAAACTCCTTCCTGATTTCCCTAAGGAAGTCTTTCTGGTCTGGATGCCAATTCATATTCTCCTGAGAGGTGCTAGATCTCTCTGGGTTAGAATCTGTTTTCCTAAGCATTTCTCATGGGCACCCCTTTTAAATGGCCTTTCTTCATTTTCCTAGGATCTTGTGTTGGGTGAGGGGCTGGCTCTCAGAAGTTTGCTTTTGCAAACCCTAGAGGCTTTGTTTGCTTGGCTTTGTATTTCCAAGTGGACCAGCCATTAGGTGGTGCTTTGTGCTTTCTCTGGAGTGTTTGAAGCGCTCTCCCTAATCTTGGAGGAAGTGCAGAGGGGAAGCAGCAGGGTTTGAGTTGACTTTGAACAATATGCTGAGTCCTGGGGAAGGTAGTTAATTTCCTTTTCAACTGTGTGAACTCTGTTGCCTACACCTGAACCTGAGGGGGTGGGAGTGGGAGGTTACTATTCTTTCTGGGAAGAATGTTCCTCCAAAACTTTGTAGCTCAGATCCCGGCCCAGCTGGTCAATTTCTGGGCATTCTCTATAATTTTCTATGCCGTAACTCACCCTTCCATCAACTGGGACTCACCAGACCTCCTCTGCTCCTGTCCAAAGATTCTGTGGCTAAAGTTGGTCTTCATTCCTACCACTCACCAAAAGTCTCTGCTTCAGTCCTCTGGCTTCACCCTGCTGTTGACCCTGAGCTTGCCTTTGCTCTCTGTTCCTGGTTCATCCCGGTACCCCTGATATAGACCTAGTTGGTAGGTGCTCTTCTAGCTTTTTTCCTGGGTTTTGTTGATTGAATTTCTATTAAGAGGTTTCATTCATGTTATTTTTGGGGGGAAACCAGGAACACTTTGCATAATGCCTGTCATCTCTCTGCCATGTTAGCCCGAAGTTGAGAATTTCTTGAAAAATGAAGTCTAGGCTTGTTTTTTTGATTGTGACTTACAGGTAGTCCAATAATTTTTAAATTATCCACCTGGATTTGTTTTCCATGTCACTTGTTTTTCCAATATTATATTAAATATTTTTTTTCTAATTTGTTTCATTCTTTTGGCTGTTTTATTATTTCTTGATTTCTCACAAAGTCATCAGCTTCCCTTAGTTCCACTCTGCATGTGAAGTAATTATTTTGTTCAGAAAGCTTTTGTATCTTTTGTTCTGTCAAATTCTAGTTTTTAAAGCATTCTTCTCCTCATTGGCCTTTTGAACCAAACTGGTTTTATAAGATGTTATTTTCTTCAGTGTTTTTTTTGTAACTCCTTCACCAAGCTGCTGACTTGCTGACTCTCCCTTACATGATTTTCAAAATCTTCTTTGAGTTCTTCCATAGCCTAAGACAATTCACATTTTTCTTGGAGTTTTTGGATACTGAAACTTTGACTTTGTTATCTTCTGAGTGTGTATTTTGGTCCTCCATAGGACCAAAGTAATTGTCTGTGGTCAGATTTTTTTCTTCTGTTGTTTGCTCATTTCCTCAATGTATGACTTGATTTTAAGTCTTTGTTAATGTGGGGTTCTGCTTCCAAGGTGGAGGATGCACTTTCCCAAACTTTTGAAGGCTTTTTTAGCTGTCTTTAGGTGCCCCCAAGTGACTACAATTCCTTCAAGGTCTTATGAGAGACTCAGACTGCTCTTCTGACCTCTGCTCTGTTCTTTAGATGACCACAAATAGTCCCCTTTGCCCTGGAATTTTCAGAAGAGTCCCTGCTCCACTATGGTAGCAAAACTCCTTTTCCTGAGATTGAACCCCATACTGGGACCTAGATCTGAATATGGGTAAAGCAACAGAGTCCTGCCTCAGGAATGGCAAATAGCCCTCTGTAATCTTCCCTAAGCATTCTAGATTCAACTTCTGGTGGCTCCCTGCCAGATGTCTCATCAGATCTTCTCCTGGCTCCCCAAAAGGGGGTCTGCTCTGGACTGGGCCCCCCACCTCACTTTGATATGGCAGAGGTTTCCTGCTGAGCTGCCCAATTGTGCTTGACAATTCCTGGGCTAAGATTTTGGAAACCACCCCCCACTTCCAGAGGGCTAGGTGTTCCTAGATGACTCTAGCCCATTTACTTTTGCCTGGTTTGTTTGCTCTGCAGGTCCTTTATGTGACAGACCTTTTCCATGGATCTTCCAAGATGACATGGGCTGGAAAATTGTTTCACTCTTTTTGTGGGTTAAACTACTCTAGAATTTGGTTAGAATCATTATTTGGATATTGACTGTATCACACATATTTTGGAATGCTGTACCCTTGTTGTCATCATTTTAAACGAAATTATTGATTCTATGTTTTCGTCTTTTATCCTCATTCTTTAGGTCACATGGCAGAGAACTTCCAGCCCACAGGCCTTATTCTAGGCAGAACTTGAAATTCAATAAACCCAGGAACTTTTTTAGGGAAGTAATTACAAATGATGTGAGAAACATTCAAATGGCTCTAGGTAGAAAAAGAAAAGTTCCCTAATCCTGCTTAGAGTTTAATTCCAAAAAAAAAGATATAGTTGATGGTTTAAAGGTCCAATGATTTTAATTTTTATTGCATTATAGTCAGAAAAGGGTGCATTTAGTATTTCTCCACTTCTGCATTTGCTTGTGTTTTTGTTGATGTGCACCCCTAGTATACTTTTATTCGTCTATTTTCTCCTATAATTAATTTAGTTTTTTCCTTGATATACTTCGAAGCTCTTCCATTTATTGAATATAGGTTTGGTAATGATATAAATTTTTGTCTTTGATGATTTTTACCAATATGTAAATTGTTTCCTTGTTTGTCTCTTTAAATAAGGTTGATTTTTGCTTTTGCTTTAAGGTCATAATCATAATTTGCCTATGCCTAATAGATTCTTTTCTTTAACTGTCTGATTCAATTGTTTTTCTTGTAAATATGATATTGTTTTCTAATCAATTTTACTATGCAGTTTCATCTTCTGGGGTAGTTCGTCTCATTTACCTTCATGTTTATGATTATTAACTGTACATTTCTGACATTGTTCCAAGGTTATTTGGAGGTGAATATGAAGCGACTTTAAATCGGTTGCTATCTCTACTCTACCATCTTGGTTCTTATTGTTTTGGCAGATATTCCCAGGATGTAATGCTTAATTACTAGTCATAAAATTGTTTTAAGTTTTGACTAGGTTTGAATATTAAATTCTTACTTGATTTTTAAGTGAATTTTGCTTTAAAATGCTATCTTAATGTGAGTCGTTTATTTTGGAATTTCTTTTGTGTTGAGGAATAAATTAACCATCTGAATCATGCTTGAATAATTTTTTTGTCCCTCCTTTGTGGAGAAACTATATATCTATATCTATACATCATACATATATATGCATATACATCAATATATGAGCCATAATTTATTCTATAAATGAAATTATCTCTGATCATTAGGCAAAAGTCTCTGGCACTGATCCAAAGAGTGTCAGAAAAATAGTCTCATTAGCAGTCAGGATTCACTTGATTCAACCTGGTCATCACACCACAAATCTGAGTACAGAATTAGGAGTGAATATATTAGATTCAGAGTTTGTTTTTTGCTAATATACCTGCAATGGTGGGGAGGAATGTCTACAGTGCATAGTTAGAATATTTATTTCTTTCAATTCCATTTGGTATTGTGTTATTTAGACTATATGTCAGACACACAGTCATGTTCATTTAGCTCCCAAACTGTCTTGAATATTTTCTGAACCAGATTAATATATAATTATGAAATTTAAAAGCAACAATAAAAATAGTGTCAGAGTCTGATTGTCTGGGTAAGGAGGGTGGCTAGGGTCGTCAGTGAAGGTGCTATGTCCTACCCGCAGGATAATCATCATCATTTGAACCAGTTCATAATTCATCCAGCCCTTGATCTGATGATAATATGTACTTGAATATTGTGCACAAATACAATGAGTGGTTTGTTTCTACTTCTATTACTTCAGATGATATGAGATATATTATGCTTCATGATATAAGACAAGAAGATAGACTAAAGACCTTTACTGCTATAGATGATATATATTTCTATATTTCTATGTATGTATGTACATATATATGCATATATATATATATATATATATATATATTACAATGATTCCATTTTATGAACTGAATTAACCTATTCAATAAAGGATATTTGACATAAAAGTTCAATTTCTTAGGATGAAATTACCTTCTAAGCTGAATACAGAAAAACTCTTAAATATGCCAAGTCATCGTATGCTTTGTAAGTAAGAGTCTATCAAGTCTACTGTGACTTGTCTTGGCTTTCAAATCCTCTGTAAATTAATCTATTTTCTGGTTAGAAGACAATGTAGCACCTTTGTTGTCATTGTTGTAGATGATAGAACCAAAATAATTTTTGAAAAGTGCTATATTTAGTAAGTACTAAATGAAATTCTCTTGACAATTATTTTTGCTTTAAAAATTGTTTAGAAGATTTTACTTTAACTAGTCTAATATAATCTTAATTAAATTATAAATTAGGGAAATGTCAAACAATTTGGTTAACAGATCTTAAAGTGAAATATAAAAGTTGATTCATAATAGGATGTAAAATTTACAGTATGCATATGTTTTTTTGTATTTCTAAATATAGGTAATATTCAAAGTGCTGAAGAAAATATTATTTTGCTTTATCAAATTTTGAACTAAATATTTATCTGACAGCATCAAATATCAAATCTGGCAATAATACCAAAAACAATGAAATCATAGGACATATAAGACTTTATCTATAAATGAAATGTAGTGGTTGCTGAGGCCACAAGTATGTAAATAGTATACCTTTGCATAATTTTTATCATTGATATTATATATTTGAATTTGGGGGATGTTTTCTTTCCTCAACATGTGTAATAAGAATGATAAGTAAATTTCCTCTTGATAAATTAGGTTCATGCTTTTTAAAAAACATAATAGCTTCAATATACTTTGCCTTATATAAACCTGAACTTCATTTTGTTCATTATAGAAATGGTGGGATGACAAACAACCATGGCAACTTTAGCATGATGAACTTTGGCAGGGATAGATGCATACAATGAAGCCCCAAGTTCCAAGTCTTCATCACTGTAGTGAGGGATGCTGGGTCAATGGCTTCATTTTTCTTGGGTTCTCTCTCAGAAAAGGAGGGTTTAATATTAGTCACTGTTCCACTGACCCTTCCCAAGGGGACTGTTAAGAGATTTGTAAACTTCCAAAAGCCATAAGAACACAAGAGGTGAAGGTCAAGGCATCGTATTCCACGTTAATCGTGCCCAATGGCATTCTCTCTCTGCCCTTTATTCCTCCCAGAGATGGTTGGCAGCTGCTACAAAACTTGCAACTGCCTTCTGGGCCTAGCATTGCTCTGATCTTAAACACATTTTCTGGTTGCCATTCATCAGTGTAGGGGCTGAAGAATGTGTCTAGGCTCAGCTGTGAAGCAAGGGACATGGTCTAAGGCAGCCAGATTGCTTCTGACTGCAAACAAAGGGAGGAGTTTTATACTTTTGTAAAGGTATTTGTGTTATTTGCATATTTTGGCTTTCAAAAATAACCTGAATTAATTTAAATTTGGCAGTTTGATAGTAATTATATAAACTATAACTAGGTAAGTTGGTTTTTTGCATTGTAGAAAGTTTCAATTCTTATTCTATGGATTTTGTGCTATATCTGTAAGAAGATGATATGATCATAGCCAGATTAAAATATTGTTCTATGGAAAATACAAATGTCTAAAAAATTATTGAATTCAATACAATAAAAGGAAAATTTTAAGTAAAACTAAGAATAAAATAAAACTAAGATAAATAAACTAAAATGCAATCCTGTAGGGATCCTTATGTGTGGTTTTGTGGTCCCTTTTTCTATCACTTCTTTGGAAGACCAATAGGTACTACTATAGTTATTTTCAAGATAGGACTTTGTTCAGAATAGTTCAACAGTAATCAAATACTTTCATATAAATACCTGTTTATCCTTTGCTATTACTAAAGTCCAATGTGCATTACCCTGCATTAACTCCTCACAGACATTGTTTATTTTTGTTGGAGGTAACACGACATGATTCACATCTTCACATATATTTCAAGATAGGTATCCTTAGAGCCAATTTAGGTAAAAGCTTCTGATATCATAATGCAAACAGTAAATGAAGTAGGCAATAGTAGAAAATCATAAAGATACCTATTTGGAATACAAGAGAAAAATAAGTCCTTAAATAAAATATTAGTACTCATTCTTCACATGAGCACCAATGTTCTTGTGGGGAAAAGTGTGGGTTTCAATTGAAGTCTCTCTTTAATTTCAATTGGAAAGTATTGTCATTAGTCATTAAATTTTGGTCATCAATTCCAGTCTTGCATATTCCATGAATCTCATATTTCTGTTGTGTCTTTTGATGCATTTTCACTAGTTTTCTCTTAGAATAAAAATTAAGTCAGTCAGCCTCACATGGGGGAAACTATTTAGCAAATTTGCATCTTTTTTTATTCTTTCTCTGAGGTTTGAACCAGGGAAGTGCTTAAACATGCTAAGATACTCATTATTCTAGAACATCATTAGTCATGTTTTTATAAAGGTTTGCTGTTTTTCATTAATGCATGTGTCTGATATTTAAAGGACTAGAAATATTTTGAAGCATATTATTTTACCTTGACCTTCACAGTAATCAGTCCCCATATCTTTTCAGTCATTAGGAACCAGGGCATTTCATTTCTTTAGATCAAAGCATCTGCTTTAGTATCTGCCTATTATTTCAAGCTCATGCAATCACAAATCAAGATCTTGTCTTTTGTACCTCTTCTCTCTCAGAGGGCTTAAGACTGACAAAACAATTCTGTTCTTCTACAAGTGTTTCAGGTAACTTCAGATTTGGTTTGTCTCAATGGTTCTAAGCAGTGATTATTCAATTTGAGCATCTACCTTTGTAACTGGTTCTTGGGAATCTTTTCATTTATTAAAAAAATCCCTATATTGGGTAACTCAGATTTTCATGACATTCTTCCCCATATTTAATGACATGGATTCAAATTTACCTTCCAATTGTGTTTCTTGAAATTTTCTCATATTGTGTTCTATACATCCCCGAGAAAAGACAAGATTTATAGCAAATATCACAAAAAGACCCCGGTACTTTGACAATTCCAAATACTTACAAATGTATCTGGGCAAGAGAGTTTTATAGTAAGGATAAGCAAATAAAAGCAAACTTTCATCCCTACAATGATAGTCAGTGGTGAATGTGATTTTTATGGAAGAGTAGATTTGCTTCCTTGTTTTGCCTCCTGAAATTCTTTATATATATATATATTGGTGAATATCTGAGAGTTTATCACAGAAACATATATATATATATATATATATATATATATATATATATATAAATATAAGCATATGCATATAAACTCCTCTTTATATATATGTGTGTTTATGTGTGTCTGTATGTGTGTATATAGGTGTGCTTGTGTGTGTGTGTGTGTGTGTGTGTGTGTGTGTGTGTGTGTGTATATATATATATATATATATATGTTTGCATGTTTGCATACACACATATGTATATATAGTTTGCCCTTTTTTCTTGAAGAAGACCATGACATTGGGGAGGTGATGTCATGACATGCATGTGAATTGGATTTGAGGGAAGGTGGTACAAGAATAAAAAATATGCAAAAAGAAAGTCTCACTTTCTCCTCCAGTGTCATTTGGGACCAGTGACCAGAAATGAATCAGGATGACTGAAGATAGTCAGTCCTGGATGCAAGGCAATTAGGATTAAATGACTTACTCAAGGTCACTCAGGAATTATTTGAGGCCAGATTTAAACTCATTAGATCTAACTTCAGAGTAAGGGCTTTACCATCTAGTTGCCAGTTTAAATGTGGTATTTAGTCAGTGAATAAATATTTATTAAGATCCTATTGTGTGGCACTATTCTAAATACTGGATATATATATATATATATATATATATATATATATATATATATATATATATATATATATATGAAATAAGATAAAAAACCAACCCCTATTTCAAGTTCACAGTCTTCCCTAATAAGGGGAGAAAAGATGTAAATGTCTATGTAAAAATAAACTATTTAAAGCATAAATTAAAGTTAATCAGGACAGGAAAATATTTGAATTAAGGTGAATCAAGAAGGCTTCTTCAAGAACGTGGGATTTTAGCTGACTTGAAGGAGACCAGGAAAGTCGAGAAATAGAAATAAAAATAGAATATTTTAGATATGAAAAATTCCAGAGTCTGGAGACAAAGTATTTTGCTCTAGCAACAGCGAAAGGGGATAGTGTGACTTGATCTTAGAACACAGAAAACAGTATAAAATGTAAGATTGGAAATGTGGGCTGATTACCATGAAGGTCAAATAACAAACATATATATTAACATCATTAGTTAACAATATTTGCATAAATCTTTCAAAGAAAGTTATTGTTTAGAGAAAGATTTAAAGAAATGAAAAAATAAAGCTTTTATTTCTTTTTAGTTAAACATTTTTAACATAGGACTTAATAAACTTTTAATACCTTTTTCCTGAATGTTGGAGAAGTATTACATTTAACAAGAACTCCCTTACAAGATGGAATTCCTTTAAGGAATTTTTATACTCATAAAATACAATTTATTAAAAATTATTGTGATCCCTAGTGAGCTTTTGTTTATGAAGATTAAACCTATTTATACCTACTGTTTTAAAAATTAAAATTTTGAAATATTTAAAATAAATACATTATATATTATCATAAAATTTTATGTGTACATTTAATAAAAACTGAGAATAGTAGTATTGTACATTTTCTTTTTTTAATTTTACTTTTATTTCACTTTTTTAAATGATATTTTCCAAATGCATATTTTGAAAGTTTTTCGACATTTATCCATATAAATATCTCTTCCCACACCCCTCCCCTCAGTGATGAACAGTCAGGTCAATATTTCACATGCACAATTGTGATATACATGCTTAGAGATTACACATTTTCAGCATGAGGAATTAGGAATAAGGGAAAGAAATAGATACGAGATTTTTTTAAAAAAGTAAATTTAGTTTGGAAAACAAATTTTACAACTGACAAAAGACTCATTTCTAAAATATAAAGAGAACTGAGTCAAATTTTCAAAATAAAAATTCATTCCCCAATTGACAAATGGTCCAAGGATATTCAAAGGCAATTCACAGTTGAGGAAAACAAAGTGATCCATAGTCATATGAACAATTGTTCCAAATCATTACTTATTAGAGAAATGCAAATTAAAGCATCTCTGAGATACCACTTCACACCTCTCAGACTGGCCAGTATGACCAGAAAGGACAATGATCAATGTTGGAAGTGGGAAATCTGGGACACTAATACATTGTTGGTGGAGCTGTGAACTCATCCAACCTTTCTGAAAAGCAATTTGGAATTACTCCCTAAGGGTAATAAAAATGTGCATGTCCTTTGATCCAGCAATACCAATACTGGGTCTATACCCTGAAGAGATTATGAAAAAGGGTAAAAACATCACTTGTACAAAAATATTCATAGCAGCCAGTTTTATTGCTCTTTGGGCATAGCTCCAAATTCTCCAGAATAGTTGGATTCATTCACAATTCCATCAGGAATGCATCACTGTCCCAATCCTTTCACAACCTCAAAAAATTGATCAATTTCTGTGTTTTTTTTTTTAACTCATCTTGGCCAATAAAATAGGTATGAGGTGATACCTCACAGTTGCTTTAATTTGCATTTCTCTAAATAACAATGATTTGGACTTTTTTCATATGATTATATATATATACATATATATATATACATATATGTAATCTTTAATTTCTTCATCTGAGAATTACCTTTTCAAATCCTTTGACCATTTATCAATTGGAGAGTGACTTCTATTCTTATAAATTTAACTCAGTCTCTATATATTATTAGAAATGAGTTCTTTGTCTGAAACACTAGTCATAAAAATTGTTTCCCAATGTAATGTTTTCTTTTAATCTTGATTGCATTGATTTTATTTGTGCAAAACTTTTCAATTTAATGTAATCAAAATAATCCTTTTTTGCATTTTATAACACTTTCTATCTCTTTTTTGGTCATAAACTACTCCCCTTTCCATAGATCTGCCAGATAAACTATTTCTTGTTCTCCTAACTGGCTTATGATATCACCATTTATGTCTAAATTCTGTTCCCATTTCAACCTTATCCTGATATAGGGAGCGAGATGTTGGTCTGTACCAGTTTCTGCCATACTATCTTCCAGTTTTCCCAGGAGTTAAGTGAATTCTTATGACAAAACCTGGAATCATTGAGTTTATCAAATATAAGATTACTATAATCATTTACTGTAGTTTCTTTGAAATTAATCTATTCCACTGATTCACCACTGTATTTCTTAGCCAATATCAAATAGTTTTGATGATTGATGCTTTCTACTATAGTTTTAGATTTGGTATGACTCGGCTACCCTCCTTTGCACTTTTTCATTAATTCCTTTCATATTCTTGACCTTTTGTTCCTTTGTATGAATTTAGTTACTATTTTTCCTAAGTCAAAGTAATTTTTGGAAGTTTGATTGGTATGGCATTGAAAAACTAATTTAATTTAGGTGTAATGGACATTTTTTATTTTATTATCTCAACCTACCCATGGGTAATTGATATTTTCCCAGTTATTTAGATCCAATTTTATTTGTGTAAAAAGAATTTTATAGTTGTTTGAAGTTTATAGTTGTTCTTAGCTTCTAATTCTTCCTTGGCAGGTAGACTCTCAAGTATTTTATGTTGACAGAAGTCATTTTAAATGAAATTTCTCTTTCCATCTCTTGCTATCTCTTATTTGCTATCCCTTTCTTTCTCTTATTTGTAATGTATAGAAATGCTAATGATTTCTGTGGGTTTATTTTATATTCTGCAACTTCGCTAAAGTTGGTAATTATTTCTGGTAGGTTTTTAGATGATTTCTAGGTTTCTGTAAGTGCACCATCATATATTCTGCAAAAATTGAGAGATTTGTTTTTTTTTATTACCTTTTATTAATTCCTTCAATTCCCTTTTCTTATACTAAAGTTAATATTTCAAATACAGTATTGAATGATAAAGGTCATAACTAGCAATCCTGTATCACCTCTGATCTTATTGGGAATGCTTCTTGCTTATCCTTGTTAGATAAAATGTGTCCTCATAGATTTAGATCCATACTAATTATTGGTTTAAGGAGAACTCAATGGGGGTGGGGTGGAGCCAAGATGGCACCAAGAGAGGATCCACTCTTAGGGGCTTTCTCATAAAACTTATAAAATAAGAACTCTAATCAAATTTTCAAGAGACAGAACCCACAGAAGGACCCAGTGAGGCAGTTCTACTCAAGGTAACCTGGAAAAGAGCAGAAAGGCTCTGCTCCCCAGGGTTGGAGGGGCAGCCCACCAGAGGGGTGGCCCACCAGAGTGAAAGAACTTCAGCCTCCTGGAGGCAGCCCCAGGGTGCTGGGAGCAGTGGCTCACAGCAGCAGAGGAGTTTCATGATCTATGTCCTGGGGAGCACCAGGCACAACTTGGGTGAACAGTGGGGGGAACTCTGCCAGAGCGAATACTTGAAGACCAGCCTCCACAGCACAAAGCAAGCAGCATGGCCAAGGCAGTCCAGATCCAGGAAACAGAAACAGGTGGAGCCAGTAAGCAAGATCCTCCAGGGCATGAGCCCATTTAACATAGGGAGGGGAGGGAAGAGAGACTGCCAAGCTCTGCCCCTGGAACAGGACTCTGGGGTTCTGACCACATTCAGATCCTAATCACAATCTAGGCCACCTCATAGAACAGCAGGGCACCCCACCCCCACCTCAGCCCCATGGCAGAGGGGGGCGCTTATGGTCATTCACAGACCAGGAGGGAAGAGAGAGCCGCACACACTGAGACCCTTGTGGGAGTGTCCCAAAAGCTCAGGAAGCACCCCCAAAACAGGCTTAGGCTGGGAAAATGAGCAAGCAGAGAAAAAAACAGGAACACCCTTCAGAAATATTTTGGATGTGAGCCCAAGCAGGATCAAAACACTCAGTGTGAAGATGAGGAAGCACAAGCTCCTGCATCTAAAGACTCCAAGAAAAACAGAAATTGGGCTCAGGCTATGACAGAGCTCAAAAAAGACTTTGAAAATCAAATGAGGGAGTTAGAAGGAAAAACTGCTACCCTACAGCAGAGTCAGAGTGAAAGGAGAGAGAAAATATAGTACATGGTAGTGGAGAAATACAAAGGAGGGCATTGTGATCAGCAATGGCAATGGTGGAAAAATATGGAAGTAACTTTTTTGATGAACTTATCATAAAGAATATGATTCACCCTCAGCAGAGTAGTTGGTGTTGGAACAAAGACTGAAGCACATGTTTTATTATTCTTATTTGGGGGGGGGTGCTGCAGGGTAAATGGGGCTGCGTCGACTGCCTGGGGCCTCATAACAGGGTGACCATTGCTTGTTTGAGGCCGGATTTGGACCTGGATGCTCCTAGCTCAAGATTCCAGTGCTCTGACAGCCACCCAGCCAACACTACTATTATTACTATTTTATTTTATTTTGGGTCTTTTTTTCATTTTTTTTTTTTGTTTTTGCAGGGAAGTGGGGTTGGGGTGGCTTGAATGTCACATGGTTGGGTGATTGTTGTGTGTATGGGCTGGATATGGGCTCAGGTGCTCCTGGCTCCAGGGCTGGTACTCCATGCACTGAGCCACCTAGCCATACCTACAATTATTACTATTATTTTTTATCTTAATTTTAATTTTTTTCTCTCTCCTTTACTTTATCACTCAAGTGAGTCTATATTTTTTGGGGAAAGGGGGTATTTTGCTTATTCTTAAACAAGAATATTTTATTAATGTATTATGGATCACTCAATTATTCTTATGCTGTCTAGTGTTTTTAATAGGAATGGATAATATTTTTTTTGTCAAAGACTTTTTTCATCTTCTATTGAAATAATCATGTTTTTTTGTTAGGATTGTCATTGATATGGCCAATGATTCTGATAGTTTTCTTAATATTGGACCAGTTTTACAATCCTGGTATAAAACCTACTTGATCATAGTGTATAATCCTAATGATAACTTGTAATTGCTTTAATAATAATATTTTATTTAAAATTTTTGCCCCTAGATTCATTATGAAAATTGATCTATAGTTTTTTTCCTCTGTTTTGAGTCTTCCTGGTTTAAGTTTTTTGTGTCATAGAAGGATTTTGGCAAAACTCCTTCTTCATCTATTTTTTAAAATAATTTATATAGAATTGAATATAATTGTTCCTTGAATATTTTATAGAATTCACTTGTCAGCCTATCTGACCCTGGAGATTTATTTTCTTAGGGAATTCATTCATGGCTTGCTCAAATTATTATTTTTTTTGAAATGTGTAATTTAATTATTTCACTTTCTCTTATTTTAGCCTGTGCCATTTATATTTTTGAAAATATTCATCCATTTCACATAGATTGTTAAATTTGTTGGAATACAATTAGGGGAAATAGCTCTGAACTATTATTGTAATTTTTTCCACATTGGTGGTGAATTTACCTTTTTCATTTTTGATACTAGTAATTTGGTTCTCTACTTTCTTTTGTTAAATTAATCAAAGTTTTCTCTATTTTATTGATCTTTTCCCATAAAACCAACTCAGTTTTCTTTATTAATTCAATAGCTTGTTTTTAATTTTTAATTTCTTGATTTCACTTTTATTTTTTGGAATTTATAATTTGGCATTTAATAGGAGATTTTTTAATTTGTTCTTTCTCTAGTATTTTTTTTAGTTGCAAGGCCAATTCATTGATCCTTTTTCTCTATTTTAATCATATAAGCATTTAGAGGTATATAATATTACCCCTAATAACTGCTTAGGCTGTATCCCACAAGCTTTGGTATATTGTCTCCTTATTGTCTTTGTCTTGGATAAAATTGTTAATGATTTTTATGATTTGTGGTTTGACCCTCTCATTTTTTAGATTTCTGTTATTTAATTTCCAATTAATCTTAGGTATATCTCTTCTTGACCTTTGATTGCTTATGATTTTATTTTATTTCATTTTATCATGAATTGAAAGGGATGGCATTCAACATTTCTGCCTTTCTGCATTTTATTATGAATTTTTTATACCCTAATACATTTTTGTGTAGGTGCCATGTATTACCAAAAAAGATATATTCCTTTCTATCCCCATTCAGAATTCTTCAGAGAGTTATCATATCATATCATTCACTTCCTTAACTTTCTTCTGTTTATTTTATTGTTAGATTTATCTATTTCTGAGAGAGGGTAGTTGAAATCCCCCACCAGTATAGTCTTGCTGTCTATGTCTTTTTGTAGCTCATTTAGCTTCTCCTCTAAGAATTTGGATGCTAAATCACTTGATGCACATATGCTTAGTGTTGAATTTATTTCATTGTCTATGATACCTTTTAGGAGATTGTAAAGGAAGGATTTCCTTCCTTATACCTTTTAATGAACTCTAATTTTGCAATTTCCTTAACTGAGATAAATAATGCCAGCCATACTTTTTTTTTTTTTTACCTTAGTCGAAGCATAATATTTCTGCTCCACTCTTTTACCTTTGGTCTGTGAATATCTATTTGCTTCAAATGTGTTTTTTGTAAGCAGCCTATTTAGGATTTTGGTTTTTAATATACCCTGTTATTCACTTCCATTTTATTGGAGAATTCATCACATTCACATTCACATTCACAGTTATAAATACTAACTCTTTATTATCCTCCATGCTATCTCCCTGCCATTTGTACTTTTTCCCCTTCGTTTACTCTTTTCCTTCTCACCAGTGTTTTGCTTCTGAATTCCACCCTTCTCAAACTTTCCCCCTTCTATCAGCCACCCTCCCCTTTCTTCCCTCTTTCCCCTTTCCATGTCCTCCTTCCCTCCCTTTTATTAGTCCTTTCTTCCCTCTCCCTTTTTCCCTTCCTAATACTTGAAGGGTAAGGTAAATTACTAAAGCTCAACTGAGTGTATGTGCTATTATCTCTGAGTCAAATCTGATGAAAGTAAGATTCAAGCAGTTCTTACCCTCTCCCTTCTTTCCCTTTATTGTAATAGGTACTTTGATCCTCATCTTCACCCTGTCTCCCACTTTCTCCCATATCATCACAATCCCCCCTTTTTAATGCTTTAAATTTTTAAAAATCTTCCCTTCAAAATCAACCTATGTCAATATCTTAAGTCTAGGTAAAGTTCCTGTAATAGAGTTATGATTCACAAGAGTTATGAAAATATTTCTCTTAATGTAACTTTTGAGTCTCCTGTTTGAAGACAAATTTTCTGTTTAGCTATAACATTGTCAACAATAAAGTTTGGAAGTCATCTCTCTTGTTAAATATCCATCTTTCCTCCTGAAAGAGAATTTTCAGTTTTGTTGGGTAGTTGATTCTTTGTTGAAATTCAAGCTCCTATACCTCTGGAGCATCATATTCTAGGTCCTGAAATCCCTTATTGACAGGACTGTATAAACATGACTATGGATTCTCAGTATTTGAATTGCTTCTTTCTGTTCATTGCAGGATTTTCTCCTTGATCTGCTAATTCTGGAGTTTGGCTACAATATTCCTTGGTGTTTCCATTTTGGGATCCCTTTCAGGACATGATTGGAGGTTTCATTGAAAGACTTTTTTTGCATTCTGTTTCCAGGATTTAAGGATAATTCTCTTTGTGGATTTCCTTAAGAATACAATCCAGGTTCTTTTTTAATATTGGGTTTTAGATAGTCCAATAATTCTTATATTATGTCTTCTGGATCTAATTTCCAGGTCTGTTGTTTTACCAATGAGATATTTTACATTTTCCTCTACTTTTTAAAATTTTGTTTAACGGATTCTTGGGGTCTTAGGGATTCATTAGTTTCCATTAGAACCAGCCTATTTTTCAAGAGATTTTTTTTTCCCTTTCAGCTTTTGTAATATAGTTTTCCATTTAGTCAGTTCTATTTTTAAAGAGGCTGTTATATTTTTCCATTTATCCAGTTGTATTTTTGAAGGAATTTTGTTCTTTTTGCATTTGCCCAATTGTAATTTTAAATGATTCATTTTTTTCTGTCACTTTTTTTTTGAAAGAGGTTAATTTTCTCTTGCATTTCTTTCCCCAAGTTTTCCATTTGATTTTTAAAATCCCTTTTGAGCTTCTCTAAGAAGTCATTATAGGTTGGAGACCAATTTGTATTCTCCTCCCCAGTTTCATATGTAATATGCCTTCTGCCCTCCTTTTCTGGGGTAATATTTTGTCTATCCTTATTTCCAAGATAACTTTCAATAAATTGTTTTTTTTTCAAACTCTTCTAATTGATTTTGAGGTGTTTCTTTTTTAAATGAGCCCATGGGTCTTGTTTTGACAGAGGGGCTTGCTCACAGACCTTCAACGTGGAGAACATTAGAGGCTTGCTAACTGTCTTGGGCCATCAATGTTAGAAATTCCAGGGGGTTGCTAAGTGGAAGGAAATGCTGAGGCTCTCTCTCTCTCTCTCTCTCTCTCTCTCTCTCTCTCTCTCTCTCTCTTTCTCTCCTGTCTCTGCTGTTGATATCAATAACCCACTCTCTGGGTCACTGAGAAAATCTGACCCTGAGTTTGTTACACCAAAATTCCAGACCCTCTCATGGGGAAAGTCTCGGGCTCTGGACTGGGAATGCCAGTGACTTGCTGTCCAAGGTTGGACTATCTAAAGCAGTTGCACTGCCTGAATGAGGGTCCTGGACCTCCATGCTTGAACTCTCCTGCTTCAGGCAGTCTGAACTGCAAAAGTCTTTGCTCCCACTCCAAGGATCTCCCTGCCATGGTGTGTTGAGGTTCTGCTCTTTACCCAAGCTATACTCCTGACCCCCTCCTACCATGATAGATCTTTCTGGAAGATATTTCACTTTATTCTTTAGTGGTTTCTGTCACTCCAAAATCTGTTAAGAGGCTTGATTCATGTCACTTCTGAGGGAAAGTCAGGAGAGCTTAACAAAGTTCCTGTCTTTTCTCCACTATCTTGGTCAATAAGCCCACCTTAATAAGTCTCATTTTGAGACAGGCAATGACTAGATAAAAAAAAGAGATGAGGCAAAGAATTCTCTCTCTCTCTCTCTCTCTCTCTCTCTCTCTCTCTCTCTCAAATATTTTTGAATTTTACAATTTTCCCCAATCTTACCTCCTCCCACCCCTCCTAGAATGCAGTCTGTTAGTCATTATATTGTTTCCATGGCACACATTGATCTAAGTTGAATGTGATGAGAGAGAAATCATATCCTTAAGGAAGAAAAATAAAGAGTTTGATCGGTAGCGGGAGCGGAGAGCGGACCCCAGAGAGCCCTGAGAGCAGCCGCACCACCGCCGCCGGCCCCAGTCACCATCACCGCGCCCATGAGCAGCGAGGCGGAGACCCAGCAGCCGGCCGCGGGGGCCGCCCTCAGCACCGCCGGGACCAAGCCCGGCATCACCGGCAGCGGCGGCCCCGGCGGCCTCACATCGGCGGGCGGCGGGGACAAGAAGGTCATCGCAACCAAGGTTTTGGGAACAGTAAAATGGTTCCATGTAAGAAACGGCTATGGTTTCATCAACAGGAATGACACCAAGGAAGATGTATTTGTACACCAGACTGCCATAAAGAAGAATATCCCCAGGAAGTACCTTCGCAGCGTAGGAGATGGAGAGCCTGTGGAGTTGGATGTTGCTGAAGGAGAAAAGGGTGCGGAGGCAGCTAATGCTACAGGCCCTGGTGGTGTTCCATGTGCAGCCGACCGTAACCATCACAGACGTTATCCACGGCATAGGGTCCTGCACGGAACTACCAGCAGAATCACCAGAATAGTGGGAGTGGGGAAAAGAACGAGGCATCAGAGAGCGCTCCAGAAGGCCAGCCCCGACCACGTCGTCCCCACCGCGGGCGACGGTTCCCACCTTAGACCCTATGGGCGTCCACAGTATTCCAACCCTCCTGTGCAGGGAGAAGTCATGGAGGGAGCTGACAACCAGGGTGCAGGAGAACAAGGTAGACCAGTGAGACAGAATATGTATCGGGGTTATAGACCACGATTCCGCAGGGGCCCTCCTCGTCAAAGACAGCCTAGAGAGGAAGGTAATGAAGAAGACACAGAGAACCAAGGAGATGAGCCCCAGGGTCAGCAGCCACCTCAACGTCGGTACCGCCGTAACTTCAATGACCAGCGCAGATGCCCAGAGAACCCTAAACCACAAGATGGCAAAGAGACAAAAGCAGCCGAACCACCAGCTGACAATAGGACCGCTCCCGAGGCTGAGCAGGGCGGGGCTGAGTAAATGCAGGCTCACCATCTCTACCATCATCCGGTTTAGTCATCATACAAGAAGAAAGAATATGAAATTCCAGCAATAATAAGAAATGAACAAAAGATTTGGAACGGAAGACCTAAGTGCTTGCTTTTTTGCTATTGACCAGATAACTAGAACTCTCTGCATTATCTATGCAGCATGGGGTTTTTATTATTTTTACCTAAAAAAGTCTCTTTTGGGGAATGATAAACATGTTTTTTTAAAAAGCCTGGTTTTCTCAATACACCTTTAAAGGTTTTTAAATTGTTTCATATCTGGTCAAGTTGAGATTTTTAAGAACCTCATTTTAAATTTGTATAAAAGTACACCTGATTTTTTTCAAAAATCCACAAACTGCAAGCACCTGTTAAAAAAGGTCTTTAAATAAAAAAGGAAGTAAAATAAAGTATAAGAGACAGCAAAATTACATAATAATATAACTTTTATTTTAAATGAAAGGTAATAGTCTTTGTTCAAACTCTACAATTCTTTCTCTGGATACAGATGGTATTCTCCATAGCAGATATCCCAAAATTGTGCTGGATTGTTGAAGTGATGGAATAAGCAAGTACATTAAGTTTGATCATCATCCCCATGTTGCTGTTAGGGTGTAAAATGTTTTTCTGGTTCTTCTCATCTTGCTTAGTATCAGTTCATGCAAATCCTTCCAGACTTCCCTGAATTCCCATCCCTCCTAGTTTCTAATAGAACAGTAGTATTCCATGACATATGTATACCACATTCACTAGATTTCCAATTTTTGCCACCACAAATAGGGCTGCTATGAATATTTTTTGTACAAGTGATGCTTATAACATTTATCATAATCTTTTCAAGGTATAGACCCAGTAGTGGTATTGCTGGATCAAAGAATATGCACATTTTTGTTGCCCTTTGGGCATAATTCCAAATTGCTCTCCAGAAAGAATGGATGAATTCAGCTCCACCAACAACATATTAGTGTCCCAGATTTCCCACATTCCTTCCAAATTGATCATTGTCCTTTCTGGTCATTGGCCAATCTGAGAGGTGTAAGGTGGTACCTCAGAGGTGCTTTAATTTGCATTTCTCTAATAAGTAGTTATTTAGAGCAATTTTTCATATGACTGTGGATTGTCTTGATTTCCTCCTATGTAAATTGCCTTTGCATATCCTTTGACTATTTGTCAATTGGGGAAGGGATTTTTTTTTTGGAAAATTTGACTCAGTTATCTATATATTTTAGAAATGAATCCTTTGTCAGAAATACTGGTTGTAAAAATTGTTTCCCAAATTACTACATTTCATTCGATCTTGGTTACAGTAGTTTTGCAGACACTTTTTAATTTTATGTAATCAGAATTATCTGTGTTGTTTTTAACAATGTTCTCCACTCTTCCTTGGTCATAAACTCTTCCTTTTCAAAAGATTTCTTTTTGACAGGCAAACTATTCCTTAATCTCCTAGTTTGTTTATAATATTGTTTTTATGTATGAGTTCTGTATCCATTTGGATCTTATCTTGGTATAAGGTGTGAAGTATTGGTCTAGTCCAAGTTTCTTCCATACTAACTTCCAATTTCTCCAACAGTTTTTATCAAATAGAAAGTTTTTATCCCAATGGCTGGACTCTGGGTTTATCAAACAGGAGGTTACTATAATCATTTCCTGCTATTGCACCTAGTCTATTCCACTGAACCACTACTCTATTTCTTAGCCAGTACCAGACAGTTTTGATGACTCATGTTTTAAAATATAGTTTTAGATCTGGTAGGGCTAAGCCATCTTAATTTGCCCTCTTTTCATTGAATCCCTGGTAATTCTCGACTTTTTATTTCTCCATATGAATTTACTTACATTTTTTTCTAACTCATTGAAGTATTTTTTGGAATTTTTATCGGTATGGCCCTAAAAATATAGTTTAATTTAGAATTGTCATTTTTATCATATTAGCTCAGCCTGTATATCAGCAGTTGATATTTGCCACATTGTGTAAATCTGAATTTATTTGTGTGAGAAGAGTTTTGTAAATGTTTTCAAAAAGTTTATGAGTCTGCCTTGCAGACTTACAGGTATTTTACATTGTCTGAAGTTATTTTGAATGGTATTTCTCTTTCTAGCTCTTTCTGCTCTATCTTGCTAGTCATATATAGAAATGTTGAGGATTGATTAGGGTTTTTTTAATATCCTGCGACTCTGCTAAAGTTGCTAATTATTTCTAATAGCATTTGAGATGATGTTTTGGGGATTCTCTAGGTATACCATGATGTCATCTCCAAAGAGTAAGAGTTTTGTCCCTTCCTTCCCAATTCTAATTCCTTCAATTTTTTTTTTCTTCTCTTATTGCTGAAGCTAAAATTTCTAATACAATATTGAATAGTAATAATGGGTATCTTTGTTTCACTACTGATTTTTTTGGGAATGCATCTAGTCTATCCACATTGCATATGATTATTTTTCATAGTTTCAGATAAATACTACTTATTATTCTATGGAACAATGCATTTATTCCTACTTTCTCTCGGGTTCTTAGTAGGAATTGGTGCTGTATTTTCTCAAAAGCTTTTTCAACATCTTTTGATATGATCATATGATTTATGATAGGATTGTTATTGATATAATTAATTATGCTAATGGTTTCCCTCATATTGAACCAATCCTGCATTCCTGGGATGAATCCTTCTTGGGCATAATGTATTATCCTAGTGATAACTTGTTGTAATCATTTTGCTAAGAATTTATTTAAGATTTTTGCATCTATATTCATCAGGGAGATAGGTCTATACTTTTCTTTCTTTGTTGTAACTCTTCCTGGTTTAGGTATCAGTACATTATTTGTGTTATAGAAACAGTAAGGCAGAGATCCATCTTCACCTATTTTTCCAAGGAGTTTATATAGAGTTGGAAACAGTTGTTCCTTTGATGTTTGCTAGAATTCATTTGTGAATCCATCAGGCCCTGGAGATTTTTTCTTATGGAATTCAATAATGGCTTGTTGAAATTCTTTTTCTTAGATAGGGTTATTTAGGTATTTAATTTCCTCTTTATTTGACCTGGGTAACTTATATTTTTGTAAGCATTCATCCATTTCACTTGGATTATCAAATTTATTGCCATAGAGTGGGCAAAATAATTCCAAATTATTACTTTAATTTCCCTTCATTGGTGAAAGTCAAATCAGACAAAATTATAAACTGATCTCCCTAATGAACGCTGATGTAAAATTGCATATAAAATTAATTCAAGGAGATTTCAAATTATTATTAGGATAACACACCCATGATCAGATAGGATTTATACCAGGTAGACAGGGGTTGTTTAATATTAGAAAAACAATCAACTTAATTGACCATGTCAATAACAAAGCTACCAGAAGTTATAAATACCTGTTCTTATTAAAAACACTAGAGAATGCAAGAATAAATAGAACTTTCCCAAGATCATAAGGAATATTTATCTAAAACCATCAACAAGCATTGTATGTAATGGGATAAACTTACAACTTTTACAGTGATATCATGGGTGAAACAAAGATGCTCAATATTAATACTATTATTCAATATAGTGTTGAACATGTTAGCTTTTGCAATAAGAGAAGAAAAAGAAATTAATGGAAGTAGATTTGGCAGACAATATCATGGCATACTTAGGGAACCCTAGAAAATCAAATAAAAACTATTTGAAATAAGTAACAATTTCAGCAAATTGAAGGACATAAAGTAAGCTCACATAATTCATCAGCCTTTCTATATAGGAAAAATAAAGCCCAAGGGATAGAAAGACAAATTACATTCAAAGTTACTATAGACAACATAAAATACTTGGGAATCTACCTCCCAAGACAAACCCAGAAACTATATGAACACAGCTATAAAATTCTTTTCAAACAAATAAAGTCACCTCTAAAAAAATTGTGAAAATGCCAGTTACTCATGTTTAGGTTGAACTAATAATAAAAATGTCAATTCTATACAAATTAAAATACTTATTATTCAATTCCATACAAAACAATTTAATTTACAGAGCTAGAAAAATGGTAACCAAAATCATTTGATGCAACAAAATGTCAAGAATAGCAAGGGAATTGATGAAGAAAAATGCAAAGGAAGGTCATCTAGCTCCACCAGATCTAAAATTATAATATAAAGCAACAGTCATCAAACCAGGTTAAATTTAGTACTAAGTTAAATAGAGTAATGGCCCAATAGATTTGAGTAGATACAAAAAAATAGTAATAAATGACTACAGTAATCTACTGTTTGATAAAGCCAAAGACATTAGCTTTGGGGATAACAACTTACTATTTGATAAAAAGTGCTAGGAAAACTGGAAAATAGTGTGGCAGAAACTAGACATGGAATCATATCTCACATCCTATACCAAGAGAGGGTTAAAATGAGAACAGGAGTAAGATATAAAATGTGATAACATAAGCCAATTAGGTGATCAAGGAATAGTTTTTCTGAAGACCTATGGGAAGAGGAGGAGATTAAGAACATTTTAAATTGCAAAATGAATAATTTGGTTACATTCGATCATAATGGCTTTGCACAAGTAAAACCAATAGTCAAAAATTGAAGGAATTCAGAAATTTTCCAGGCTAGAGTTTCTGAGAAAAAGACGCATTTCTAAAATATATAGAGAACCAAATCAAATTTAGTAGATTACAAGTCCTTCTCCAACTTATAAATATTTGAGGAATATGAAAAGGCAGTTTTCCAATGAAGTAATTAAAGCTATTTATGGTACTATGAAAAAAAGTTCCAAATCATTATTGATTAGAGAAAAACAAATTTAAACAACTCTGAGGTACCATCTCACATAATCAGATTGGCTAAGATGACTAAAGAAGAAAATGATCATGTTGGAGAAGATGTAGGAAAATCAGGACAGTAATGCACTGCTGGTGGAACTGTCAAATGATCCAACAATTCTGGAGATCTACTTGGAACTATGTCCAAAGCACAATAAAATTGTCTATATACCCTTTGTTCTAACAATTTTACTACCAGATCTACATCACAAAGAAATCAGAAAAAAAGAAAAAGTCCAATATGTACAAAAATATTTATAGCAATTCTTTCTATAATAATAAAAATTTGGAAATTGAGGGGTTGCCCATCAATTGGGGAATGACTAAGCAAGTTATGGTTTATGAATGTTATGGAGTAAGAAATCATTAGCAGACAGACTTCAAAAAAGCCTGAAAAAACTTGAATGAAATGATACTGATCTAAGTGAGCAGAAACAAGACAACATTGTACATTAACAATAACATTGAGGGATGATCAAATGTAATGGATGTAGCTTGTTTGAGCAGTTCAGTGGTCAAAGACAACTCTGAGAGACTTCTTATGAAAAATGTCATCCCTATCCAGAGAGAAAACTATGGAGTCTGAATGCAGACAAGGCAGACTATGTTCTGTCTTTTGGAACTTCTTTTATGTTTTTCTGTCATTCTCATGATTCCCCCCCCCCCGGGTTCTAATTCCTTTTTTTACAGCATGACTAATATGGGGAAATGTTAAATATGATTATATAAGTATAATTTTTACCAGACTGTTTGCCACTACCACAGGGATTGGAAAGAGAGCATAGTAGAAAACTGTGGAACTCGTAAACTTGCAAAGGGATTAGTGTTTAAAATTACATTTGCAGGCAATTTGAAAGATAAAATAATATAATTTTAAATAAAAGAAATGCTAGCTATGAAAACTTTCACAACATTCTTCTTTCTTTCTAATTTTTGTTGCATTGATTTTATTTTGAAAAAACTTTTTACTTTACTGTAATCAAAATGATCTATTTTGCAAGGTTCTCTAATTCTTGTTTGGTCATCAACTAAATCTTGAAGAAAGAGAATAATTCTATGAGTCACAAGCAAGAATGAAATATGTTCCATTGATAAAAGATAGCCAGTACAAAGCCCAGGAAAAGAGACAGAGTTTGGTGTGAATTAAACAGAGAAAGAGTTTGGCTGGATTGCTGGGAGGAGGGGAGTGCAAAGTGGCAATGCCCATGGAGACTTAAAATATAAGTGAGACCCAGGTCATAAAGGACTTTAAAAGTTAAACAGATGCAAAAAGGAGTCAATGAAATTTATTCTGAGATAGGCAATGTCACCATCATATCTTGACTTAATAGAATTAATTTTGAAAAATATTTTTGAATATGATACTCTAGTTCAAATATAACTACTGCAACAAAACTCTTAATTTCTTACCAACCCAAATAATTATTAATAAATGTGATGAGAAGTCATTGAAATGAGTTGCAATCAAAGAAATGACAAAAATAAAAATGAAGGCAATAATCAATAGCCTAGGTTACCCACTCAAATCCATAGTAGGAGACCTGGCCAAAAGCTCTCATTCAGGAACTAAATCTAGAGAAATATGGAACTGAAACACTAAATAGTATCAAAAATTACCTTCATATTCACTTCCATAATACTTGAAGTATAGATTCAAGGAATGCATGGATTTTTCGGAAGGAATCCATAAAGATTTTTAAGAAATGAAACAAAAGATTTCAAAATGAAATAAAAGCTCTTGAAGAACTAAAATAAGAAGTAGCTTAAAGGAAGAAGGCAGCTAGGTGAAACAGTGGTTGGAGTGTCAGGCCTGGAGTCAGGAAGACTGATCTTCCTGAGTTCAAGTCTGTCAGCTGTGGGATAATTGGCAAGTCACTTAACCCTACTTGCCTCAATTTCCTCATATGGAAAATGAGTAGAGAATGAAAGGGGAAAATTACCCTATGATCTCTGTAAAGAAAAACCCAAATAGGGGCGGCTAGGTGGCGTAGTGGATAAAGCATCAGCCTTGGAGTCAGGAGTACCTGGGTTCAAATCTGGTCTCAGACACTTAAATAAATGCCTAGCTGTGTGGCCTTGGGCAAGCCACTTAACCCCGTTTGCCTTGCAAAAACCTAAAAAAAAATCAAATTGAGTGACAAAGAGTGAGATAGAATTGAAAACTACTGAACCCCTCCCACCAATAAAAAAATAAAGGAAAAATCAATAAACTGTGCCCAATAAATGTGACTACTCCCTGAAAACTAAAACAGATTTTAAAAAAATCAATGACTGTGAAAAATAAATATTAAAACAAATCAAAAGACATTTAAACAGGTGAGTAGGGGAGAGTAAGATATATGACGTCAAAATAACTGCATGGGAGATAATGTAAGAATCACTGGACTCCCTGAAAACTATTATTAAAAATGTTTGGATGCTTTATTTCAAGAAATCATAAATTAAACTTCCAAGAATGACACTAAAACCTTATAGTTCCTATGTCCAAAGGACAATCAAAGTGTTCATACCGTTTGATCCAGAAATACTACTACTAGGTCTGTATCCCAGAGCAATAATAAAAAAAAAGAAAAAATGGATCTGCATGTAAAAAATTATACACACACACACACACCCCATATATATTTATATACATATACATATATACATATGTGCATATATGTATATATATGTACATATTTGTGGTTGCAAAGAATTGGAAATTAAGGAAATGCCCATCAATTAGGGAATGGCTGAACAAGCAATGCTATATGGATATAATGGAATACTACTGTGCTATAAGCAATGATAAGCAGCTGGATTTCAGAAAAACCTTGAAAGATTTATATGAACTAATGCTGAGTCAGATGATGTTTGTCCTTCATCTTCATAGAAGACCATAACATCAGGGAGGTGATGCCATGACAAATACATGAAGTAGATCTGAGTGAAGGGGGGCTGTGCTAAGTCACCAGCTTTACTTTGTCCCCCAGAGTCATCTGAGTCCAGTGGTCAGATATGAATCAGGATGACCGGAGATGGTCCTGGATGTGAGGCAATCAGGATTAAGTGACTTACCCAAGGTGACACAGCTAGTACAGATTTGAACTCCCATCCTCCTGACTCCAAGACTAGTGCTCTATCCACTGCACCATCTAGCTGTACCCTGATGTTGAGTAAAGTGAGAACCAGGACTATAGTGTACACAGTAGCAATGACATTGCTCAATTATCATCTATGAATGATACCCCTTCTTAGCCGTGATATAAGACAATTCCAAAAGACTCATAATGGAAATGCTCTCCACAGTAAAAGAACTAAGAAGTCTGAAAGCAGGACAAAGTTACTATTTTCATATTGGGGGTTTTCTTGTGGTTTTATTCTTTTTGTTCTATTTTTTCTTTCACAACATATCTAATGTGCAATTATGTTCACATGATTGTGCATGCATAACCTATGTTGCTTGTTATCTGGGGAGGCAGGATGGGTGTGGGGAACTGAAACTCAAAATCTTATAAAAGTGAATGCTGAAATTACATGTAATTGGAAAAAATAATATGTGATTTTTCCCCATCCCATTCCCCCAAACCATAATAGAGTTTCCATATCAAGTGTGCAAAGTTTTTCAGAAATCAAATATTAAAACAAGTTTGCATTCAATTTTTAGAGGAAAAATTTTTTTTTCTATTTTAGACTAATCTGTGATAAATACCATAAAGTTTACTATTAACAGGTTTATAATACACCAAATTTAAAATTTCATTATTAATGAAATTTCCAAGATATAGAAAATAATATTACTTAGACTAAATCATACAAAAATTAATGTTCTTGATTATTATTAATATCAAAGAAGTCCCGAAAGCTACAGGGTAAAGATACAACAGCAATTTATTTCATTAATAAATAAATAAATATAACAACAAATTTTGACTGTTATATCTTAGTCTCCCCTATGTCACATGATAAAATAGAATTATCATATAAGAAAATAAAATTAGGAGCAGTTGTAGAGAAATAAACTCAAAAGAAAAGTATGCTGGTGGCAACATAATTTTAAAAGTATCAAGGCATTGGTTTTCACAGATACTGGAGGCAAATTATTACAAAGAGCATTAATAAGCAACAGGACAAGGGTATCTACTGACATGTCTTTTTCATCACTATACATTATTTATCCAAATGAACTACATAACAAGGTGATGAAAATATGAAACAACAAACTTTTAAATCTTTTTTGTTGTTCTATTTATTCATTTGGTTAAAAACAAATCCATTCACACAATTTTAATGAAATGTACCTTTTCTTCATTCAAAGGTTCTCTACACAAATGAAATTATAGGCCTATTTGTTATTATTATGCTTCCACTTTTTTTTGAAAACCAAACCAATTAATCTTCCCATTCTATCTATCAGCTTACTTTCCTTCTATTGTTATAACATTTTTAAGTCCACATTCATTATTTTCATCACCTGATTAATCACATCCTTCTTAGCCTCCTGCCATTTGGCACTACATCTAAATCTCTTATTAAAAGGTTTTATACAAAGATTGTCATTGAACATATGCAGAGTAAAGTGATCAAAACCAGGAGAATATTGTTCACCTTAACAGCAACACTGTATGATGATAAACTATGATGAACTTGGATCTTCTCATCAAGGCCTGTGATGAAATATGCTATCTACATCCAGAGAAATGTTTTTTTTTTTTTGCTTTTTCCCCTTCTCATGGTAGGAAAAAAAGTGAAAAAAAGGGAAACTTTATTGAGATTCTTTTTTCACAGCATGACTAATAATGAAATATGTGTAACACAATTGTACATGTTTAATTTGCTACCTTAGTGTAGGGTGATGGAAGGGGAAGGAAGAAAACTGTACAAAAATAAATGTTAAAAATTTTCTCTACATATAATTAGAAAAAGCAATTTAAAAAAAAAAACTCATTTTAATTTTTTTCCTTTCTCATGGTTTCTGATTCTTTGGTTCTGATTCTTCTTTCACAATGTGACTAATATAGAAATATGTTACCCACAATTGTGCACATATATATGTATATGAATATATATGACCTATATTAAGAATATTCATTGTTATGGAAAGGGAGGAGTGACAGGAGCTAGGTAGAAAATTGTCGAACCCAAAAGATTACATAAATATGAAAGTTGAAAACTATCCTTTCATGTCACTGAAAATAAAATAAAATAAACATTTAAAAAATAAAAATTGTCAATGACTTCCTTTTCACTATAACAAAAGTAAAACTAAAATAATCAATGATATTTCCTCCATTACCATATACTTTCATAGGAACAAGAGAATAGATATGAGCAAGTCAGGATATAGCATATACTAGAAGAAAAACAAACCACAGGTTTGGCTTGTTGGTGCCCAAAGTCTGACTGTCATCTGTCATGGCCTTAAACTTCCCTTAAACTTAAACAAATATAAGAGTCTGCAAGTATATTCTACTTGTTAGGATGCGTGATTCCTCAAGTTCTTATACTTGGTGATTGTAGCATGGAGGGGAGATTTTTTGGATTGTTCTATTAGTTCTAGGACAGTTTAACTTAAATACCACTTTCATAATTTCATTTATCTACTCAGTTTGAGCCAAATTGATACCCTTCTGCCTATTTTTAAATAAACTGCCAACATCTTTTTCTGGAATTCAGTTGAAACTCACTGACTAGGTAGTTAATGTGTCAAGTTAAGGAAATACAGAAGGGACTGGAAGGAACAAGTAGGTATTAGAGAACTGTTTTTATTCCCTCCTATTTCAATCTATTTCCTCACCATTCAAATATTATTTGTTTTTTTTTATCAACAAATATTTACTGACTACCTCTTCTGTTTTTGTTGTTTCTTAGTGAGTTTTTCAGTCATATCTGGCTTTTTTGCTATCCCATTTGGAGGGTTTGGGGGTGGTGGTAAAAGGGACAAACATAGTTGAGTAGTTTGCATTTTCTACTCCAATTCATTTTCCATTTGAGGAAACTGAGTTAATCAGGGTTAAGTGATCTGCCCATGATCACATAGCAAGTAAGTGTCTGAGGTCAAATTTGAACCTAGATTAGGCAATGTATACACTGTGCCACCTTGTAACCACTTAGATGTAGTAATGGATATATCACCAACCCAAGTCAGGAAGTCTCATTTTCCTAAATTCAAATCTGACCTCAGATTGGGCAAATGTTTGCCTTATTTTCCTCAATTGTAAAATGAGCTAGAGAAGGAAATGACAAATCACTTCAAGAGAAATCTTTTCCAAGGAAACTCCAAATGGTCACATTGAGTCAGATGTGACTGGAAAAAACAATTAAACAACAACAGAAGAGGTTATCCATAAGAATTATACAGTAAAGTTCAAGAAGAGGGACTAGTGGTAGAAAGAAATCATAGTTCATGTAATATCTAAATGATATGGAGGGCTATGGAGAAGATTAATGTCAGACATTTCAGGTAAGAAGGAATGGCAAATGGAAGTAGTCAGGAACATCCATATTATTCGTGGGAAATCAGTAAAGCTGGATAGATATATTCCCTGAGTGAAATGACAGGTCATAAATATAAAAAAGATAGGTTGATAGCAGATGTAGAGTGTTGAAAGCTATGGAAATTATGTCATGGAAATTCTGTTGAATGAGTTAATCCTCCTAAAATATTTTTTGGGGCAGGCATATACAAAGAGGATCACTTCCAGAACAGTTCAAAAAGTTGTTGGGGACAAAATTAGAGAACATGCCATGTGAAGACAGATCAAAGGAAATGGAAGTATTTTACATGGATAAAGTGAGATAATGAACTAGAGGTGAAGAATACAACAGATTTTTTCAGACTTGGCCAATGTGTGTGAGGTTCTACTTTACTATGATCATTTTATTTTGGAAATAGGGTAGAAAATTGAGATGTAATGATAGTTACTTCCTGCACAAAAAAGGAATGTTAATGAAACAATTTTTATTGCTCAGAAGTGCAATACTAACATTACCATATTAAATTTAACATATTCTTTTTTTAAAAAAAGAAATTAACAGTTGTTTCAGAAACAATTTCTCCATTTTTTTGATATGGAAGCATTCAGGGTTGTAGTTATCTATCAAAGTTTATTATTTTTATGCCAAGCACAAGAGACAGAAAGAGATATTCCACTTAAAATAACTATAGACAACATTAAATACTTGGGAATCTACCTCCCAAGAAAACCCAGAAACTGTATGAACAGAATTATAAAGCACTTCTCACCCAAATAAAGTCAGATATAAATGATTGGGAAAATATCAAATGATCATGGTTAGGTTGAGATAATATAATAAAAATGACAATTCTACCCAAATCAAATTACTTATTCAGTGCCTTACCAATAAAATAAAAAAATAACTAGTTTATGGAGATAAGAAAAAATGGTAAAAAAATTCATCTGTGGCAACAAAAGGGCAAGAATAGCAAGGGTACTGGTGAAAAAAATGTAAAGGAAGATTTCCTAGCTCTACCAGATCTAAAACTATACTATTAAGCAGCAGGCATCAAAACTGCCTGGCACTGGTTAAGAAATAGAGTAATGGATGAGTGGATTATGATAGGTTCAAAAGAAGTTGCAATAAGTGACTACAGCAATCTACTATTTGAAAAATCCAAAGATGTCAGCTTCTGGATAAGAACTCACTATTTCACAAAAATTGTTGGGAAAATTGGAAAATAGTATGGCAAAAACTAGGCATAGACCCGCATCTCATGCTCTATACCAAAATTAAGTCAAAATGAGTACAGGATTTAGATATAAAGAGCAATACCATAGATAAATTAATAGACCAAGAAATACTCTATCAGATCTATGGAAAATGGATAAATTGATTATAAAACAAGAATTTGAGCACATTATAATCTGCAAAATGAATGATTTTGACTCTGTTAAATAAAAAGATTTTGCATTAATAAAATCAATGATGCCAAAATTGGAAGGAAAGCAGAAGCAACCTTAACAACTAGGAGTTCTGACAGAGGTCTCATTTCTAAAATATGTGCAGAATTGCATCAAATTTATAAGGCCAAAAGGCATTCCCCAATTGATAAATGGTCAAAGGATATGAACAGACAGTTTTTCAAATGATAAAATTAAATCTATATATAATCATATGAAAAACTGCTCCAAAATATTATTAATTAGAGAAATGCAAATTAAAACAACATAGAGGTATCATCTCACACCTATTAGACTGGACAAGATGAGAAAAAGGGAAAAATGATCAATACTGGAGATATTGGGGGAGGACTGGGACATTGATGCATTATTGGTGGAGTTGTGAATGGATTCAACCTTTCTGGAGAGCAATATGGAACTATGTGCAAAGAGCAATAAGACTGTTCATTTTCTTTAACCCAGCAATTACAAGTCTGGGTCTATATCCCATAGAAATTATAGAAAAAGATAAAAAGTCCTACATGTTCCAAAATTCTCATAGCAGCTCTTTTTGAAAGTGGCAAAGAACTGGAAATTAAGGAGATGCCCATCAAATGGGGAATGGCTAAACAACTTATGATACATTCATATTATGGAATACTATAGTTCTGTAAGAAATCATAAATGATCAGACCCTATAGAAGCATGGAATGACTTATGAGATCTGATTTTGAACAAGAAAACAATGTACACATCAACAATACTGTGAGATGAACAATCTTCATGGAACCAGTTCCTCTCATCAGTCCAGAGAGCTAGCACAAGTGTTTTAGACTGCCTATGGACTATATTATCCCTATCCAGAGGAAAAAAAACAAAAACAAAACAAAATACACACACACATACACACACACGCACAAACCCTTCAAGATCTGATGAATACTTTATAAAAATCTCTTGTGTATCTCTTTCTCTTAATCCTAATTCCTCATACCAAAAATTACCAATTTGTAAACATGTTTATCCAAATATGTCTGTACAATGCTTACCAGATCACTGCTGATGGGAGAGGGGTGGTAAGAGAGGATAGAAGGAACTTTTGTAACTTAAAAATATACACATGCATATGGATGTAGATAAATTAATTAATTAAAGAAAAAAGTTCATTATTTCTTAAAATGTTAAAATTTAAGGTGTCATAAAATAGAAAAGAATTGATTATCATTTTCCCAATTCACAATGATCCTCAACTTATTTCTTTAAAAGAAATAAACATATGTGCATTTTTGTTAGCAAAGTAGCATAATGGATGCTTCCTCGTATTTTCTAATGTATCACTTCCAACCTTGAGTCTTGACCTTCATAATGCATGTAATGGGATTTTTTTCTGCAACTGTGCTATATTCTCACATTTATATATGCTGTTTTTTTTTATTTGCAGTAGTAGCTACAAAAAATTTCACAAAATTACTGCTTCTGAAATTCTGTTAAATAGATCAGATAACTATTTTTTGTACTTTTTCTGCATTATAATGAATATGTTTAGAGTATCTCATTAGTAGAAGAGAATAATTTAAATAGTATAACTAGTTCATATCCTTCCCCAACCTGATTTCTATCTCACTAGGTGAACTTTCCTTTAAAACTCAGGCTGATTCACTTATCTGCCTAAGAAAAAATTATGAGGAAATTTGGAAGAATTTCAATATTTCAGGGGCTGTTGCTGCTAGATAATGAGAATTATGTCTAACTATTGAGGAAATGTGAACTGCTTGGGCAATACTTTACTACTATAGGTAATAAATTATAAATATGAAGAATGTAAAGAATGATTCAAATATAACTGTACAAGAAACACAAACTCAAAACTCAAAGGACTTTAAAAAAATTTCTTCTGTCCTATGGTATACTTCAGAATTTTTGCTGCACTTACACTGAGAAAACATGGGATTGAGTTTAAGGTCATCTATACCACCTTAAACAAGTCATTTATGTCAGTATTTCAAGAAATACTACTATGGGTCAAGCGCAGACCTAGAAGCTGAGAACACAAAAAGAGGCATATGACAGTCACGGTTCTCAAGAAACTCACAATAGGGGTGGCTAGGTGGTGCAGTGGGTAAAGCACCTATCCTGGAGTCAGGAGTACCTGGGTTCAAATCTGGTCTCAAACACTTAATAATTACCTAGCTGTGTGGCCTTGGGCAAACCACTTAACCCCAATTGCCTTGCAAAAAAAAAAAAAGAAGAAGAAGCTCACAATCCAGTGGAGGAGACTCCATGCAAATTCCTATGTCCAAATAAGCTATAGACAGGATAAATAGAATGCAATCAACATAGAGAAGACACTAACTTAAGATGGGGGGGGGGGATTAACCTTTTCTACCAGACTTGTACTAATTATTTCCTAAATTATTCTTCTAGTTTTAAAATCATTTTTTTCTAAGTTGCTAAACCAACAAGAAATGAGACTGAGAATTTGAGGGGTAAAGGGAATAGGGAGGGAAATGGAGAGACCCATTTTTTTTTTAGGTTTTTGCAAGGCAAAGGGGGTTAAGTAGCTTGCCCAAGGCCACACAATTAGGTAATTATTATGTGTTTGAGGCCAGATTTGAACTCAGGTACTCCTGACTCCAGGGCCAGTGCTCTATCCACTGCACTACCTAGCCATCCCTTGAGACCCAATTTTTTTAAAATTTACATATTTTATTTATCTTTCCAATGGTATGAAATGGCAGTTGTCAAAAATCATTTCTTTTGTAAGCTTTTGAGTTTTACATTTTTCTCCCTCTCCCCCTTCCCTTTCCCCTCCCCCTGACAGAAAGAAATTTAATATAGGGAAAGACCCAATTTGATTCTCATTTTTTTATTTGCAATATATAGATTTGTCTTCTAAAATAAATAATTATCTTTCATAAGCATTCAGCAAATAATTATCCTATACCTCCTTCAATTAAGGTTCTATTGTAGATACTAGGGGAGGCACAAAGATAAATATAACATTAATTCTTTGACCTCAAAATTTTAGATTTCAATAAAGGAAACTGGAAAATGTAGAGTAAATGAACTAAACTGGTACTAGAATAACTACTTTAGAGAAATAACTGAGAAATTTAAAGAATGTAGATACACTGGGTAAAAAAGAGATCATTTCCACTACAGGAATATGGAGAGTCTCCGGAAAAGTCTACTTAAAGTAGCACTGTAAGAAAACAGCATGCATTTTCAGACCAATCCCAAACTGACTTCCACTTTAAGACATTTCTTGTTGTTACATATCACTAGTTGTTTTGGACTTTAAATTTTTGAATCATGCTTGAATCATAGAAGTGACTTCAGTAATTCCTTTTACTTTTTGAACCAATTTTATCATAAATAATGATCACTTTCTGGCAACTGCTAATACTGAAAGCAGCTGCCTTGAATTTAGGAGTAATAATGTAGCTACAGCAAGATCTAACTTCTTCTGTATAGTAAAAAGATGAAAAGTTATAGGGGGAGGGGTGTGGGACAAAGTCAAGTTAGTAGAGAAAAGGCAGGAAGGAACTCACCTGAGCTCTCCCCTAAATGCTTCCAAGTGACTTTAAATAATGACTTAAAAAACAATCTATAGTGGCAGAACCCACAAAAGGATAGAGGGAAACAATTTTCCAGCACAAGACAATTTAGAAGATCAGCAATAAAGGTCTAGCACAAAACGGTGAGGGTAGAGCAGTCCATTGGAGGTCAAATAGAGTATAGACAAAGCCCCAGAAAATCAGGAGCAGGCTTTGGGGCTAGGCTGGTGGCAGTGGCAGTTTCTGGAACTCTCAGATCACAGATAGTAATGGGTTGAACAGCTGGTTAGAGATTACAGGGGTCCCTTTGCTGGCACAGGGGCAGGATTGTATTGCATAACTCATACTTGGATCTCAGTCCAGGAATGAGAAAGAGCACTAACATATCAGAGTTTGGGACTACAAGAGACCAGGGACTCTGTTCAGTTCCAATGTGGAAAAGAGTATGTGTGACCATTCACAGACTAGTGCACAGGACTTGAAAGTAAATACACATCTCCCAAGATTATGCCAATTTGAAAGAGCTGAAAATTTACAGGTCCCCAAAATTACCTTAGAAAACAGTTACACACACACAAAAACTGAAATATGGGATGGTTTCCCCCTATACTATGGGAACAGAGCCCTACTTTAACACAGTGTTAAAAGTCAGGCAATAGGCTAAAAACTTTGCTGACTATAGGAAGCTACTATGATGACCGGGAAGAACAAAACACATACTAAGAAGAAGAAAGAAAATTCAAAACTCCTACATAAAAAATATCAAAGAAAACTATGAATTAGCCCCAGACCATGGAAGAGATCAAAAAAGAATTTTAAAAATCAAGTATGAGAGGTAGAGGAAAAATTGGGAAAACAAATGATATTGATGTAACAGAATCATGGGGAAAAAATGAAAAAAGCTTGGCAAATTTCATGTAAATGAGTCAAATCTAAATAACTGGAATAATGTCAATTGTTCAAGTAAAGGTCATGTCAATATAGTAAAAATGATATTTCTATTTAAATTAAAATGATTTTTCAATGACATAGAATTAAACTACCAAAAAATATTTTATAGAGCTAGAAAAAATAGCAAAATTCAACTGGAATAATGAAAGAGCAAGAATGTCAAGGAAATTAATGGAAAAAACGTAAAAAAAGAGCCTAGTCATACATATCTAAAACTATATTATAAAGTGGCAGTCATCAAAACCAGTACTGGCTAAAAAATATTGTGGGGGATCAGTGAATTAGATTAAGTACAAAAGCAACAGTCAGAAATAACTCTAGTAATCTACTGGTTGGTAAACCCAAAGACTCCAGTTTCTGGTATAACTTGGAAAACTAGAAAAGAATATGAGAGAAACATGTCACTACCCATATACCAAGATAGGATCAATGAGTATTTGAGTTAGACATAAAAAGTCATAACCATATGCCGATTAGGAAAATAAGAAGTAATTTAGCTGTCAGATTTATGGGGAGAAGAGAAATTTATGACTAAAAAAGAGGGAGAACATTATAAAGTATAAAATGGATAGTTTAATTATATTAAATTTAAAAGATTTTGCACAAATAAAACTAGTACAATCCAGACTAAAAGGAATACAGAAAACTGGAAAATGATTTTTCACAGCTAGCATTTCTGATAAAAGATTCTTTTCAAAAATATAAAGAAAACAAGACATTCCCCCACTTGATAAATGGCCAGATGATATGAACAGGCAGTTTTGAGAGGAAGAAATTAAAGCTATATTCTTATGAAAAAATGTTCTAAATAATTACTAATTTGAGAAACACAAATTAAAGCACATGTGAGGTGCCCCCTCACATTTATCAGATAGACTAATATGATAAGAAAGGAAAATGAGCAATGTGAGATAGGATGTGGAAAAACTTAAGATACTAAGGTATTGTTGATGGAGTTGTGATCGGATTCAACCATTCTGGAAAGCAATTTGGAACTTTGCTCAAAAGGCAACAAAACTAGGCATACCCTTTGACCCAGCAATACCAGTACTAAGTCTGTATTACAAGAACTCATAAAAAGGAAAAGAAGATCCATATATACAAAAATATTTAGACAAACACTTTTTATAGTGTCAAAGAAATGGAAACTGAGGGGATGCCATAAATTACAGAATGACTGAACAAATTATTGCATATAAATGTGATGGAATGCTATTGTTCCAAAAAAATAATCATGAGCAGACAGACTTCAGAAAAAGTCTGGAAAGAATTGCATGGATTTTCATGAACATGATTGAAATGAAAAGAACCAGGAGAATGTTGAATACATCAAGAGCAACATTGTGTGATGACTATGATAGACTTAGTACTCTTAGCATTTCAATGTTCAAGGATAATTCTAAATAACTTGTTTTGGAAGATACCATCTACATCCAGAGGAAAAAAAATATGGAGTCTGAATGCATATACCAAAGGATACTGTTTTTACTCTTTAAAACTTGTTTTATGCTTCTTTCTTTCCCATTTTTTTGTTTTTAGTTCTGATACTTCTTTTACAACATGACTAATATTGAAATAAATAGAACATTATTACACATGTATAACTTATATTAGATTATTTACTGTCATTGGGAAGGGAGGAGGATTGGGAGGTTGGTAGAAAATGTGGAATTCAATGATGTGGGCTACTTCCAGGGCCAAACCAAGATAGCAGCACAAAGCTAGGAAGTTCCTGGAGTTTTTTCCAAAGCAACTTTAAATGAAACATCTAAACAGACCTTAAATTTATAGATCTCACAAATAAAAAAGTGAAACAAGTTTTCAACTCAAGATATCAGAGGAGCTTCAGTAAAGGTCTGTCTCATCTGAGTTTAAAAAAAAATAGCCCAGCATAGAAAGAAGAGATAGAAAGTCAGTGGGAGGCATGGAAGTGCAGCACAGGTCCCAGCTTAGAAACATTGCAGTATGTCAGCAGTGAAGGTCCCAACTCCAGCTTAGAAGACATAATTCAGTCCCTGACAATGCTGGTCAACAGATGGGACCAAGTTGCTCTGCCCTAATGCATGGAACAACCCCTTGCATAGGCAGTGATTTGGCAAGTGGAACATCAGGGCTACCTTAAAGGAGGGAGCAAACTGCCCAGAGGCAAGCAATAAGGCAAGGACCAAATCCTGGTCCAAGCACAAAAAAAAAAAAAAAAAAAATTCTGGTTCAAGCATCAATTAAAAATAGGAAAATAGGAGCAGTTAGGTGACACAGTAGATAGAGCACCGGCCCTGGAGTCAGGAGAACCTGAGTCCAAATTTGGCCTCAGACACTTAATAATTACCTAGCTGCGTGGACTTTGGCAAGCCACTTAACCCCATTTGCCATGCAAAAACATAAAAAAAAATAGGAAAATGACAAAAACAAACAAAAATTACTAACCATAGATAGCTACTTTCTTGATAAGGGTGACTAAAATGCTATCTCAGAAGAGGAAAGAAATGACAGAATGCCTATGTACATATATATATATATATATATATATATATATATATATATATATATATATAAAGCTTCAATGAAACTTATGAACTAGCCTCAAATCCAAATCCAAAAATATTTCTTGGAAGAGCTCAGAAGGGATCATAAAAATCAAAGAAGAAAGGAAGAAGAAAAATAGAGAAAGAAAATGAGAGCCATTAAGGAGAATTATAAAAAATGACAAGAAATCAACTCCTTTAAAACTAAAATAGATCAAATGGAAAAGGAAAACTATTTCTTTAAATGTAAAAATGTCCAATTTGAAAAGGGATAATTCATCAAAAAATAAAATTAACCAACTGGAAAAGTCAGCTGAAGAAAATAAAAGGTTAAAATTTAGAATTGACAAATAGAAATTAATGAGATATCTAGATTCCATCAAACAAAAATTAAAAGGTTTATTTATAAAAAAATTAAATGTATTATTTATTTGTTTTCAAACAATATGCCTTTTTAGCAAAGTTTTGAGTTTTGAGTTCCTCCCCTCCCTTTGACCAAAAGCAATAAGATATAAGCTTTATATTTATAACTATGCTAAGTATAGATCAATATTGAACAAGTCATGAGAAAAGAATCAGATCCAAATGGAAAAAAAAAGAAAACAGACAAAAAAAGACATAATAAGACAACTTTTAAAAATTGAAGATTATAAGCTTTGGTCTTCATTTAAGTTCCAAAATCCCTTCTCTGAATATGGATGGTGTTTTCTATCACACATCTTTCACAATTATCCTTGATAATTGTATTGTCATTCATAATTCTTTCTTTTGCAAAATATCTATTTCACTGATCCTTTACTCTGTTTCTTAGCCAGTACCAAACACTTTTGATACTGATGCTTTATAAAATAATTTTAGATCTGGTATGATTAGGCCACCTTCCTTTGCATTTTTTTCATTAATTCCCTTGATATTCTTTTTTTTTTAGGTTTTTTTAAATTTTTTTTTTGCAAGGTAATGGAGTTAAGTGGCTTGCCCAAGGCCACACAACTAGGTAATTATTAAGTGTCTGAGGCCGGATTTGAACTCAGGTACTCCTGACTCCAGGACTGGCACTCTATCCACTGCACCACCTAGTTGCCCCAATTTCTCTTGATATTCTTAACCTTTTCTTTTTCCATGTGAATTTAGTTACTATTTTTTTCAAACTTAATAAAGTAATTTTTTGGAAATTTGTTTGGTATGGAACTAAATAAGTAATTTAATTTAGGTATAATTGTCATTTTCATTATATTAGCTCTACATACCCATGAGCAATTATTCACCCAGTTATTTAGATCTGATTTTATTTGAGTGAAAGTGTTTTATAGTTGTTTTCTTAAAGTTTCTGAGTCTGCTGTGGCAGGTAGACTCCCAAGTATTTTATGTTATCTGAAGTTATTTTAAATGGGATTTGTCTTTCTATCTCTTGCTGCTATATTTTGTTAGGAATATATATAAATTCTAAGGATTTATGTGGGTTTATTTTATATCCTGGGAACTTTGCATAAGTTGTTGTTTCCAGTGTTTTTTTTAAGACAACTATCTAGGGTTCTCTAGTTATACCACCATGCCATCTGCAAAGAGTGAGAGTTTTGTTTCTTCATTACCAATTCTAATTCCTTCAATTTCTCTTTCTTTTTTTGTCAAAGCTATTATTTCTAATACAATATTGAATAATAATGATGATAATGGGCATCAATGTTTCACTCCTGATTTTATTGGGAAAATTTCTAGTTTATCTCCTCATTATATATAATGCTAGTTGGGGTAGCTAGGTGGCGGAATGGATAGAGCACTGACCCTGGAGCCAGGAGGACCAGAGTTCACATCTGACCTCAGACACTTAATAATTAATTATACCTAACTATGTGACCTTGGGCAAGTCATTTCACCCCATTGCCTTGTAATAAAAAATAAAATAATAATACATATAATGCTAGTTTATGGTTTCAGATAGACTCTGCTTATCATATAAAGGAACAATTCATTTATTACTATGCTCTCTAGTGCTTCTAGTGGGATTGAGTACTGTATTTTGTCAAAAACTTTTTCAGCATCAATTTAGATGATCATATGATTTCTGTTAGGTTTGTAGTAGGCTGACATTTTTCCTAATATTAAATCAACCCTGCATTCCTGGTATAAAGCCTGCTTGGTCATGGTGTATTATTCTAGGGATAACTTGCTGATATTGCTTTGCTTATAGTATATTTATTTTTTGCATTCATATTCATTAGGAAAATTGGTCTGTGATTTTCTTCTCTTTTTTGACTCTTTCCTGTTAGGTACCAACACCATATTGGTGTCATAGAAGGAATATGGCACATTTCCCACTTCACTTATTTTTCAAAGAGTTTATATTGGATAGGAACTACCTCTTCCTTTTTTCAAAGAGTTTATATTGGATAGGAACTACCTCTTCCTTCAATATTTAATAGAATTCACTTGCAAACCCATCTGACCCTGGAGATTTTTCTTTGGAAGCTCTTTGAAGGCTTGTAGAATTACTTTTTCTGAGATAGAGTTATTTAAGTATTTAATTTTCTCATCTTTTTTACCTGGGCAATTTAATTTTTGTAAATATTCATTCATTTTATTTAGATTATAAAATTTAATGGCATACATTTTGGCAAAATAGTTCTACATTGTTATTTTAATTTCTTCCTCAATGATGGTGAATTCACCTTTTCATTTTTGATACTAATAACTTTGTTTTCTTCTTTATTTTATTAATTTAATTCAACAAATATTTATTTTATTGTTTTTTATTAAAACCAACTCTTGGTCTTATTTATTATTAGTTCATTAGTTTTCTCACTTTTTATTTCATTAATTTTACCTTTAATTTTAAGAATTTCTAATTTGGTATTTAATTAAAGATTTTTAATTTGTTTTTTCTCTAATTTTTTAGATGTATGCTCAGTTCATTAATCTCTTCTTTCTCTATTAAATTAATGCATTCATTTAAAGATATAATATATACCCTAATAACTTCTTTGACTGTATCCCATAAGTCTTGGTACGTTATCGCATTATTGTCCTTGTCTTGGATGAAATCATTAATTCTTTCTATGATTTGTTGTTTAATCCACTCATTCTATAAAATTAGATTATTTAGTTTCAAATTATTTTTAAGACTATCTATCATTGGTCCTTTATTGTATGTGATTTTTATTCCAACATGTATGAAAAATATCCATTCAATCCTTTTGTCTTTCTGCATTTGATTACAAGGTTTTGAATGCTTTAATACATGTTCACTTTTTGTGTAGGTGCCATGCACCACAAAGAAAAAGGTAATAATGCATTCCATCTCCATTCAATTTTCTCCAGAGGACTATCATATCGAAATTTTCTAACATTCGACTCATCTTAATTTTCTTCTTTATTTTATGGTTAGATTTATCTAATTCTGAGAGAGGGAAGTTGAGGCCCCTGCCAGTAGAGTTTTGCTGGCTATGCATTCTTGCAATTAATTTAGCTTCTACTCTAAGAATTCAGATGCTTTACTGCTTGTTGCATACAGTATTGAAACTGCTTCATTGTCTACCTTTAAGGAGGATATAGTTTTCTTGCTTATCTCTTTTAATGAGATCTATTTTTGCAATTGCTTTTTCTGAGATAAGGATTGCTACCCCCTGCTTTTTCTACTTCAGTGGAAGCAAAATATATTTTTCTCCAACCTTTTGCCTTTAATCTGTATGTATCTTACCATTACAAATGTGTTTCTTGTAAGTAGCATATTGTAGGATTCTGGTTTTTAATCTACTCTTCCATTATGGGAGAGTTCATCCCAATCATATTTCAGTTATAATCACCAACTCTTTATTGCTCTCCATGTGATCTCTCCTCCATTTGTATTTTTCCCTTCATTTCCTTATCCCTCTCCCTCAGTGTTTTGCTTCTAAATACTAACACCCTCAAAGTGTTTCTCCCTTCTATCCATCACCCTCCCTTTTCTTTCCCCTTTCACTTTTCCCCTTCTTCCTTACCTCCTTTCTATCAGTTACTCCTTCTCTCTTGCCCCCTTTCCACTTCTAATATTTGAGAGGTAAGATACATTTTTAAATTCAGTTGAGAGTATATGCTAATCTCTCTTTGAGCCAAATCTGATGAAAGTAAGATTCAGATAGCTCTCACCTCCTCCCTTCATTCTCTCTATTGCAAAAGATACTTTGCATGTAATTTACCCCCATTCAACCTTTCCCCTTCTCCCATCTTTTTACAATGTCCCTTCCTTTTTTAATGATTTTTAAAAAATCATTCTCTCAATGCCTTGAACATTCCATGATTGTCCATTATCTTTGGCCTATGTATATTCCTTCTAATAGAGTTACAATTCTCAAGCATTTTCAGAATCTTCCTCCCAGGTGGGGATATAACCAGTTTTATCTGATTGAATAACAGTTTTTTTCCTTTTCTACTATTTACCTTTTTTTATGTATCTCTTAAGTTTGCTGTTTGAAGATCAAATTCTCTGTTTTGCACTGGCCTTTTCATCAGGAAAGTTTGAAGGTCACCTATTTTATTAACATAACACAAAATAAAAATGAGATGTGCAAATTTAGATCTATCAGCACTCCAAATGTTTATAGAATTATTTCTGCCCAATCTGTAATAGAGCCTTCTGAGTTTTGTCATACTGATCTGCTGAATTACAATTGGACACACCACATGTTGACATGAATATAGTGAATGCATTTTAGTCTTCTTCAGATACAAAGGACAACAACTTACAATATTAAAACATATAAACAATATATAATGCAGAAAGACAAAAGGACTGAATGGATCTTTCTCATACCATGATGAAATAAAAAATCACATGCAATAAAGGGCCAAGAATAGATAATCCTGAAAATAATTTGAAACCAAATAATCTAATTTTACAGAATGAGTGGATTAAACAATAAATCATAGAAAGGATTAATGATTTCATACAAGACAAGGACAATAATGCAATAACATACCCAAACTTATGAGATACAGTCAAAGCAGTTATTAGGGTGTATATTATATTTCTAAATGTTTGCATGAATTAAAAAGAGTAAGAGGAGATCAATGAACTGAGCATGTATTTAAGTATATAAAATATATATTCTATACATATCAAAGTATGTATCATAATGTATACACATATATATATATATATACATTTTGTAGCATATATATAATATAATGTTTTGTAAGCCATAAACACATGTATATTTTAAACTTAACCTGTGAATTCACATAAATGTGTCTATAAACATATCCATATACATATACATTCGTCGTTGTAGAGAAACTCGATATAAAGATCAATTAATTTATTTTACCAAGAATTTACAGAGGAGTTGTTAATATTTTTCTATAAGAAGCTTTAAGAGTATCCTGCTCATCATTTCTTATAGCAGAATATCATTCTATTATAATCATATTCCACAATGTGTTCACTTATTCCCCAACTGATAGGTAACCCTTCAATCTCAAATTAGTTGCCACAAAAAAGAGTTGCCATAAATATCTTTGTGCATATATGACTTTTTCCCTTTTTGATTTTCATCTCTTTTGGAATACAAATCTAGTAGTCGCATTGCTAGATTAAAGGGAGGGTATATTTGTATATGTAGTTTGGACATAGTTTCAAATTGCTCTACAGAATGGTGGGAGATAAGTTCACAACTCTATCAATGGTGCATTAATGTCTGATTTTCCCAACACCCTTACAACATTTCTGATTTTCCTTTTCTGTCCTTTAAGGTAGAAGCTCAGTATTATTTTAAATTGCATTTCTCCAGTTAGTAGTGAGTCAGAACATTTTTAATATGGCAATAGATAGGATTGATAATCTCATCTGAACATTATATCTGTTGATCATTTATCATTTAGGAATGGCTCTTATTTTTATAAATTTAACTCAGTTCTCTGTGTTGAGAAATGAGGTCTTTATCTGAGAAACTTAGTTCAAATGAATTTTTTATAGTTGCTATTGCTAAACTGTATTTCCCTCCATTCTATTCCCTTATGCCCCTGTTTATTCTTTTCTCACTGCATTCACTATCTTCCTCCTCAAAAGTGTGTTTTCAGGTTTTCTTATCAAAGATACTTAAGCAGTTTGCTATTTCCTTACCCAGCTCATTTTGCATATGAGGAACCAGAGACAAATAGGGTTAAAAGACTTGTCCAGGATCAGATAGCTAACAAGTATCTGAGGTCAAATTTGAACTTAAGTTTTCCTGACTTCATGCTTGGTCCTCATGTTACATAGGACCCAACAAGTTAATAGTTTGAAGAAGTGGTAGGGACTAGGTCCATGATATAACAAAAAAGTTAGACATGTGTTGGCCAAAAGGGAACATACAGATAATGAAGAGAATATTTAGGAGGAAAGGTGATAGAGTCAGAGGCAAAGCAGTATCATCACTTTCTATTTCTCCCCGTAGCTAGCCCTTCAGTAACTTCCTCTTGATTTCTTTTTTTTTTTGCTTACAAGGAGTTTATTTTCTTTCCCCCCCTTTAATTTATTTACATATTACTAAAATGTTCCTGTTTAAGAATAAACATAATGCCCCTCCCCCACAATATAAAACTTCATGAGAAATAAAGTAAAAGAAAGAGGAAAACAATGTGTTTCAGTCTGTTTTCTGATACCATCAGTTCTGTCTTAGGTGGATCACTTTCTTTATCATAAGTCCATCATCGTAGTTACTTCCATATTTTTCCACAGTTGTTGCTGATTATAATTCCCTCCATCTATTCTGCCCCACTACCTACTATCATGTTGTCTTTCTCCTTTCACTCTGTCCCTTTTAAAAAATGTGCTGTGGGGCAGTCAAGTGGTGCAGTGAACAGAGCATCAGCCCTGGAGTCAAAAGGCCCCAAGCCAATATACCACCCCAGAGAACTAGCAACCACCTAGCCCCATGATCCCAGACAGACCATCCAATCCCAGCCCCTTGCAAAAAGTAAAAAAAAAAAAAAAAAAAAAAAAAAAAAAAGAAAATGTGTTATATCTAACTATCCTCTTCTATAATCTACCCTCTCCTCTATCACTCGCATCCCCTCTCCCCTCTCCCTGTCCCTCTTCTCTCTTTTTTCTTCTGAATATCTATACTCTATTGAGTGTGTATGCTATTTCCTCTCTGAGCCATTTCCAATAAGAATGAAGATTTCCTCATTCTCCCTTGCCTTCCCTCATTCCATATGCAAAAATACATGAAATATCTTTTATATGAAATATCTTAGCCTATTCCACCTCTCCTTTCACCCAGTACATTTCCCTTTCATCCACTGACTCCATTTTTACAATATATTATATCATCAGATTCAGCTCTCTCCTATGCCTCACCTATAAAAGCTCCTTCTACCTGCTCAATTAAATAACAAGGTTCATATGAATATTATCAGTATCATCTTCTAATGCAGAAATACATGCAGTTCATCATCATTAAGTACCTCTTTAAGTATATATATATATATATATATATATATATATATATATATATATATATATTCACCATCATTAAGTACTCTTCTCATCAACTCTCTATGCTTCACCTGAGTCCTGTAATTGAAGATCAAATTTTCTGTCCAGCTCTGGTCATTTCAATAGGAACATTTGAAATTCCCCTGTTTCACTGAAAATCCATCTTTTCCCTTGGAAGAGGAAGTTCAGTTTTGCTGGGTAGTTGATTCTCAGTTCCATTCCAAGCTCTTTTGTCTTCCGGAATAAATATACTCCAAGTCCTACTGGCCCTTAATGTGGTTGCTGCCAAGTCCTGTGTGATCAACTGCAGCTCCACGATATTTGAATTGTGTCCTTCTGGCTGCTTATAATATTTTCTCTTTGTCATGGGAGTTTTAGAACTTGGCTATAATAATCCTGTGGGGTTTTTTTTTTATCTCTTTCCGGGAGAGATCAGTAGATTTTTTTCTCAATTTCTATTTTGCCCTCTTCTAGGATATCAGAGCAATTTTCCTGTAGAAATTCTTTAAACATGATGTCAAGGCTCTCTTCCTGATCATGACTTTCAGCTAGTCCAATAATTTCTGTTTTTCAGATCAGTTGTTTCTTCAATGAGATGTTTTATGTTTTCTTCTAATTTCTCATTATTTTGGTGTTGAAGCATTGTGTCTTGATTTCTTGCAAAATCATCAGCTTCCTTTAGCTCCATTCTACATCTGAAGGATTTGTTTTCCTCAGAGAGTTTTTGTATCTCCTTTTCCATCTGGCCAAGTCTGTTTTTTAAAAACATTCTTCTCCTCAATAACTTTTTAAACTGTTTTATCCATTTGACCTAAACTGGTTTTTAAGATGTTATTTTCTTCAGAAATTTTTTGGATCTCCTTGACTAAGCAGCTGACATCATTTTCATGTTTTTCCTGCATCTCTTTCATTATTTTCCCAATTTTTCTTCTATCTCCCTTACTTGATTTTCAAAATCTTTTTTGAGCTCTATCATAGCCTGAGCCCAATTTCTATACTTCCTGGAGTCTATAGAGGCAGAAGCTTGGATTTTTCTCATCTCCAGATTGAGTAATTTGATCCTCCATGGTGAGGTTATTTTTTTTTTTCTGTTTACTCATTTCCCCAGCCTGTGCCTGGTTTGAGGGTGCTTCCTGAGTTTTTGAGTTTTATTGGGACACCCTCCCACAAGGAACTCAGTGTGTGAGGGTCTGACTTTTTTCCTGGTCTATGAATGACCACAAACTCACCCCTCTGCCCCAGAAGCTGTGAGGGGAGAACCCTGCTCTATGGGGGGCCTAGACTCCCACCAGGGTCTGAAGGTGGTCACAATTCCAGAGTCCTGCTCCAGGGACAGTGGACAGACCTTGGCAGTCTCTCTCTCCACTCCCCTTACCTTCTTGGGCTGAGCACTCAGGGAACAGCTGTCTGGAGGCTCCTGCTGAGCGGCTCCAGGGGTCTACTTCCATTTCCTGGGGTCTTGGCTATCCTGAGTTCAGACTGAGGTGAGTGTCGATCATGCTGAAAACCTGGGCTATGCAGAGTGCCACAGACATGCTGAGGGCCGGGGCTTCACTTTTGCTGTGGCAGAGATCTCCCTGCTGATCTTCCAAGTTGTCTTAGTGCTCCCTGGGGTGCAGGTCAGGAAACTGCTTCTGCTGCTGGGAGGCTGCACTCCCAAGGGCCTTGGGACTGTTCCTCAGAGGCTGAAGCTCCTTCCCCCTGGCACTGTGCCTCTCCTCCAATCTTGTCTTGATTTCAAAGTTTTTCATTATCCATATCTCCTTCCTTATAACCTACAAAGACATCCAAATCTTTTTAACCTTTACATTGAATTTCCCATTATCCCCCCCCAAACAACCACAACAAAGCTAAATAAATGTTAATTTGACCCCATTTTGCCTTGAAGCTATTATCATGTCTCACTCATCCCTTTTACGGAAAACTGCTAGTAGATAAATAAAAGGATTTTCTAATGCTTTCTTGGAATTAAAACCTCAGATTTCTTATGTAGAATATTCAGGCTAAATTCATTTATATAGTACTTTATACTTTTCAAAATATTTTCACATATTTAATTATAAAATGGTAGAGCTGGGAATGCCCTTTAATATTAACTAGAATAATACATGGAGAACTCTTTATAAAGGAATAAAAATAATTGTTCAAAGTCTTACATAGCTTCACTATGCCATTTGTTTCCCACAATGAAACAGAAAGATATGAAGGGAAACTATGTTAATTCTGCAGATAAAGAAATTGAGAAGCATAGAGGGTCAGTGATTTGCATGTAGGTTTGTGATAGGATTAAAAACCATGTTTCCAGATTCCTCTTGATTATCTTATAATTTTATTGAAAAAAATTCTGAAACGGATGAAGAGCTAAAAAGGCAAAAAATACTTACTGTTTAAATTATATTAGGGTTCATGAGGGGTAGAATGAAAACATTATTCATTAAGAAAGCAGCAGACTCTTCCAATGGACTACGCCAATGTGATCATTTATGAAATGGAGTCCAGGATGCTCAGACTGAGTTCAATAGTCATTTAATTAATGGAATGTCCATTAGTACACATTTATTAACTTTTTATTTCAGAAATTATACTAAACGCTTCAGATTCAAAGAAGTGTAAAACCAAAGCAAAAGTACAAAGAACATGATTATCATGTACTAAGAAGATTCACAAATCTCTAGTTACAAGAAGATGTATAAGTGGCATTGTGAAGTTATATCTGAGAATTCCAAACAAGCAAATTCAAGAAATTGGAGAAATGAGTTTAACCAACCTAAAATATAAAGCTATGGGGATTATTTTCAGTGGAGTTCAGAATGTCAGCTCTCATATTGCAGGTGATGATCAATTTACATGCATGATCATGTTTGGGCTCTTTTTTTCCCCTACCACTTGTTGCTGTGCTTATGGAAATGGGCTGAAATTGGTCCTGGAAAGAAGATTCCTTGAATTAAAGATCTGCAAGGATATTGCTGAAAAGTTAAATATGTGTGTGATTAATAGATATGTGTAAGCATATGCTTTCATGTATATATATATATATACATATATATATATATATATATATATACACCTATATAGTTGTTTATCTTGTATGCATATGTGTATATATATATATATATACATATGGATGATTTGACACAAAATATATAGATATTTCATTTTTATTTAGATAATTTCGATTGACAAAAACCAGATAAAAATAAAACTTTTGGTTTATGAACACAAACAACTTTGAATTGATGGATCTCTATCTTCTCTAAGTTAATGGAGAATAAACTGATATATTCATGAGATCAGTGAAAATAAGAGATCTCTCATGCATTATCAACAATATTTTCAGAGGAATTTCTTATCTTACATATTAGTTATTTAGAGCAAGACTTAACAATTGATTGAAATAAAGAAAATATTTTCTATGCTATGCAAAATAGCATTTGTCATTAAAATACCTGCTACATGTATCCTCCATAGTCTAAATAAAGTCTCTTCAGTTTTTCAGTCTTCATTTTATTTTTGTTTTAAGTAATTTCTTAGAATAAGAAGGCTTTGGGAGAGCATAGCTCCAATAGTTGGGCTGGAGTTTCAGGCTTGAGTAGGTCTTCAGTTAAGACCACTGAACTAAGACAGCATAGTCACGAATATCTTCACAAAAGAATATCTGATTACAGAAAAAATTATCAAGGAGCAATCTTTGAAGGATTTTGCTGATCTTTACTGATCTTTGAAGCTAAGTATAGAGAATTGAACAGGGAATTAATTTTAACTTTTCCAAGAAAGAGAATCTCATAGTTATGTCCTTTCTGGACTGGAACTCTTTAAAATGAAAGCTCACATTAACTATCATTCAAGAAACTTTTAGGTACAGTAGGACCATTTCCCTATACATGAAATATAAACAAGTCAAGAATCTTATGCTACTCTAGAAATTTTTTTCAGGTCAGAGTATTTATGATATCATTAATTGATTTAAAAATGTTTCTGTAAGAATTTATCAATTGCATAAATTTATCAATTTATCAAAATTTGATAATATGAGGAAAATAAATGACCTTAGATTTGCAATCATTTTGGGTGTTCAAATTCATATTTTAACAATTATTATAAGTATACCCTTGAACAAGTCATTTTACCCTTTCTGTATCTCTGCTTGATCATCTATTAAATTGGGGTTTGGACTAAGCTGACATTAAAGTTACTTCCATTTCTGGATCTATGATCCTTCCTTGTCAATCTGTATAAGTAGAAGGAATGTCCACTTCGGAAGTTCCCCACATTAATGTAATCCTAACTCTAGATATAAATACTCTTGAGATCACTAACTTTTATCAAAATTATTTAGAGATTGAAAATGAAATTTTAATAGAATTTATCTTTTTTTGCCTTATGCCTAATGCTAAAAAAAAAACACGAAACATTTAAGTGTCTGGTATGTTTAATGCACAGTTTTAAACTATAGGGGTAAAAAAGCAGAAAAGTTAAAAGTTTCCTTGTGATGAACCCATTTGTCTAGTTATAATGCTTCTATCAGGGTTCCTTAGTCTTATGAGTTAGCCTAGCTCTGCCATTAAGGTATTATGTGGTCATTTTAGGTCAAAGTTTCTCATTTATAAAGTAAATGGGTTGGATTAAATCCAGTTGTAATATGTAGTTGCTTTCTCTGTAGTTTTAACAGAAATAATGGGTATGTTTCTATAACCAAGTTTGCTGTATATGATGCTGTCAATGAAAGGCCATGATTTTTTATGGTTTATATTTTGGAGTGCTTAACGTGTGCCTTACAAAAAAAAGCTCAGACTAAATGGAATGAAAATTTGCTGAGTTATATCTACACTAATTTGTATTTACTGTATCTATATTCATTTCTATTATTCCTTTTTCTAATTTTTGAACAGAGGAAGAAAAAATGCTTATCAAAAATCTAAACATTCTTTTACACAAAACTTGTAAAACAGACAAATTAAGGCGTACTAGTCAGTTTGTTTGGGTACCTTGATCATTTATGTGGTTCCGGGTCAATGATATTAATCTATCACTTTAGATATGCTTCATTCCCTGAACTTTGATCAAGTCAATGCTATTATTCCCTTTCCCTTCTCTGAATATCTGCTGTCTACTCATTCTTTTATTTACCTTTTACTTTGTTCCTTCCATTTGTGTCAATAGAAGACAAGGCTTCTACATAGAACTGGGAAGTGACTGCTAGTGAATAAGCAGTTATAAAAGCAAATTATATTAAAATTATGGAACAAGTATGAAGGCAAGGAAATTTTTATGAGCTCAATTTTAAGTTTTATTATTTTCTGTATAACAGATTAGTGCTTAATTTATCTCTTATTTTAGGAATGTGCATGGCTCAGTAGATTCAAATTAGAAGGGAAAAAATAGGATGAATAAAAGAAAGCAAAACACTATTTCTTACATGTACTGTTCACTTATTTTATAAGGACTTGGGGGAAATCAGTAAACTTATTTTCAGTCTAGAAGGCAATAAGACTTCTTGTATTCAGTCTATTGTGTGGGTGTAAGCTATGATCAAAAAAATAGATCATAAAAATTAATTCCAAAAGAATAATACATTTCAGTAGGTTTCAGAATCCTCAATTCTACAAACCATGTCTATTTTCTTCTGAGGAACTTGTTTGCAAAATGACTTTTCCCTTCCTGTTTAATCTTGTACCTTGAAAAATAAATAGCTCTGATTTGATCCACTCATAAATAAGAACCGCACTTTAGATTTAGCTTGAACTTCTTTTTCGAAGAAATATATTTTTTGTATTCCTTGTTCATATGAATCTATACCTTGTTATTTTTAAAGCTTTTATGTCTTAATATATTTTAAAATCCTAAACTAAATTAAATCCTTTTGAAAAATTTTGTTTTGGTATCAGAATCATCTATTTCTTTTTTATTTTGAATGTACCTCCCTAAGCATGACATCTAGAGATATTCATTATTCAGGTTATCAGAAGAATAGGAATGCATAGCTTTTAGGATTAAAGGGTGACCCTCAGAAATATTAACCTTGGTGATCAGACAAATCCCAAGATTCTCTCCTATCCTGTCTATGAAAAGGTATCACTGTGAGCTAGCAGACAAAGAGAGAGGGAGGGGATGGGGAAATAATTTAATCACCTAATATTATACCTGTTATTCCCAAGGATGTGGCTGTGCTTGCTTCTTAGCAAAGACAACTATTGAGAAACTACTGAAAAAGAATTCACATTTTAGTTACCCTATCAGTAGCTAAGATGAAAAGAAACTATTGGTATTTTTGTTTTATGATATTCATATAATCCTTATAATCTATGGGATATCCTAAATCAGCTCCTATTCTCATACCCACTAATATACTGGATCTCTGGAGATTGACTAAATAACATTCAAATGTTTCTATCAGTCCCACTGAGGGTTAGGGGCAATTTTTTTATGCCTATGATTCAAACCCCACTGGTGTGATTTTCTTCCTGATGATGATGATGATGATGATGATGGTGATAACAATAGTTAGCCCTTATATGCTGGACACCGTGTCCTAAATCCTTTAATAAATATTTTCTCATTTGACCCTCACAACTCAATGAGGTAGGCACTATTTTTTTTTAAGTTTTTGCTAGGCAATGCGTTTACGTGGCTTGCCCAAGGCCACACAGCTAGGTAGTTATTAAGTGTCTGAGGCCGGATTTGAACTCAGGTACTCCTGACTCCAGGGCTGGTGCTCTATCCACTGCGCTCAGGTAGGTACTATTAATATGTCTATTTTATAATTAAGGAAACTGAGGTAATTTATAATGCATAAGGAGGTTGAGGCAGTTTTAGAAATTAAATAACTTGTCTAAATTTAGACAGCCAGTGAAGGAGGTTGTATTTGTATTCATGTCTTGTAGTCTGTTTATCACTTGAAAATAATTTAATCTACCATCCTCAGTTTTTCCAAGCAGATATATGGTAAAGTACTATATTAAGAGGATTCTGGGAAGATGGCAGAGTAGATCAGAAAATTCCAAGCTCTCCAGATTTTTCTCAAACAAGTCAAAGAAGTACTTCAGGGTGAACAGAGAGTGGCAAAAACAAGCAAGAGTTAGATAGAACAGTAGTCCTCCTTAGAGAACTGGAAATAATCCGAAGAAATATGCCAGGATCAAAGTTCAGCAAGAGTGAAGTTTAAAAACCTCCAAGCTAGATTCCTGGAACAGGAAGAGAGGAGTCATGAGGCAGCCAGGTTGGGAGATCGACTCCTCAGCCATAGATTCTCACCTCCTGTACAGTCACCCAGTATCTGAACAGGAGAATAGGACAATCTCTGCTAATAATGAACACAAGGTCCAGCAGTCTTACCAATATGGTGTTCGGGAAGCAGGAACTAGCACACAACTTGTAAGTGAAGAAATAGTTACAAGGGGATATTGTTGGTTGTGGTTACTTAAAGTAATTCTTGGTCTTGATTCCAGGTCAGAGAGGAGAACTAAAATTTATAGCCACTGGAGAGTTCCCGGGAAATGTCAGGAGGTGCCCTAGGTATGGTTTAGAGTGGAAAAGGAGTCCAGATTTTGGGCAGGTTAATGATACTGAGGTCACAGGCAACATCCTCAGGACTAGAGCTGAATATAAAAGCAAGTTACTAAAAAGTAAAAAAAAATTAAATAAGCAGGCAAATGAGAAAGGACCCAACCATTGATTTTGGGAATAGAGAATTCCTGAGTTCATCTTCAGAAAAAGGTACTGAAGCAAAAAAAAAAAAATCTCTCCTACCCCAAAGAATAGCATCAAATGGCTACCTCTTCAAAGAGATTTCATGTAAGAACTCAAAAAAGATATTTAAAAACCAAATAAGAGAGATTGAGAAAAACTAAAAAGGACAATTAAAGAAAAACAAGAATATTATGAAAAGAAATTTAACAACTGGAAAAGGAAATCCAGAATTTTAAGAAAGAAAATGAAAACTTCAAAATGATAATTTGGCAAGGAGAAGTCAGTGAATTTATAAGAAACCAAGAAATAATAAAGCAAATTATAAAGAATAAAAAAGTAGACAATATGAAATATCTCATAAGTATGACAACTGATCTGATGAACAGATAAGAAGAGAAAACAAAACTATTCAGACTCCCTGAAAGCTACTCTCAGAGAAATGATATTGATACAATAAGAAATATTTTTTTATTGTCCTTAAGTGTTAGACCAAGACGGGAAAGTTAAAAAAGTCACCAAATTTCACCTCAAAGAGAACCAAAGAGCAAAATTGACAGGAATATCATAATCAAATTCTAAATCTCTCAGATTAAGGAGAAAATATTATGAGAAACAAAGAAAGAAACAAATACAACAGATCCACAATTAGAATTACACAAGATCCAATAGTGGCTACATTAAAAGACCACAAGTCTTGGACATGATATATCAAAGAACAAAAGAACTGGGATATCCTATTCAGCAAAGTTAAGCATATTCCTGAAAGAAAAAAAAGTAGTATTCACTGAATTGCAGGACTTTCAAAATTTTGTTTCAAAAAGATTAGAACTTAATAGAAACTGTGATATATAAGATTAAAGAGAAATATAAGGTAAACATCAAAGTCTAATTACAGGGGACTCAATAATGACAAATTGTTTACTAATTATATGAAGAAATATAAACCAAATGTCCAAGATTATACTTAGTATTTGCCTAGTTTGAAGGAAATATTGGGGTAGAGCTGAATAGGATGGGAACCTAACAAGTAAAATGGCATAGGAAGAGATAAAACAAAGCATTACCATCATAATCAAATGAGGTATGAGAAGAAAAATTGAATCAGAGGAATTAGATGAGGAAGGAAAGCTGATAGTTCTAGAAATCTATTCTCATCAAGATGGATTAAAGAGGGCATAAAATTGTTTGTCTGTGTGTGTGTTTGTGTGTGTGTGTGTGGGTGGGTGGGTGGGTGTGTGTAAGTCTTTTAAATTCAGAAAGAAACAAGAGGAGGGAATAGAGAGGGTTCAGAATTAGAGGGTGAGGGAATAGGATAAATGGGTATGTAGGGGGGTATAGATCAATGGAGAGGGGTTATAGAAAAGTATGAAAGAGAGGGATTTTGGCAGGGTAATAGTTCAAGAAATAGGAGGGCGAATTAGTGAGAAGTAAAGTTGTCAGAAGGGAATTTTTCTTTCAGAAAATATACAAAGGAGAGATATAAATAAATCAAATATATAAATGTCTATGAATACTCATGTGCATATGTATATTTAAATGTGGGGCAGCTAGGTATCATAGTGGACAGAGCATCAAACCTGGAGTCAGAAGGATCTGAGTTCAAATCTCATCTCAGACACTTGTTATTTATTAACTGTTTGACCTTGGGTAAGTTAACTTCATTCTGATTGCCTAGCATCCAGGGTTAACTCCAGTCACCCTTATTCATAACTGACCACTGGACTCAGATGACGCTGAGGATAAAGTGAGGCTGATGACTTAGCATAGCCCCCTCAAAAAATTCATTTCACTTGCTTTGTCATTGGACAAGCTTCACTTCCCTGAACAATGACAATCATTATATCTAAAAATGTGTGTGCATATAAATATATATATATATATATATTTATTTTCATGTGTACATATATATGTGTGAGTAAATTTGTATGAATTGGTACATACATAGACACATAAAGCATATTGTCAAAGTTAAAAGTTTTTACAGCTTATATTTCTGGTCAAAGTCTGCTTTTTCAATCTCTAATTAAGGATTATAAATCTGAATGCTCACTTTTTATGGAAAAATGTCAATTTGTCATGCCAAGGTCTTCTCTTCATCCATAAATTGTAATATTGACTCTTTCTGTATCAGTATTGCCTTACCATCCCTGTAATGGCATCAATAAATTCTTTTACTTGTATCTACAATCACAAGTTAACATACATATCGGAAGAGCAGAGGGAATATATTTGTTTAAGACATTCCTTCTCTTAGCCTAAAGAGAATGTCTTATCAGTAAGCAGTAAGAACAATGAAGAAAACATTACAATTCTATGAGAAAGTCATAAAAATATACTATTACATTTTAATGAAGGAATATGTCATTGGTTATGACCCAGGTGTTTTATGATTTTTTTGTTTTATAAAAATGGATCCACTAGTTTCTCAAATGGAGTCAGTACTCTGCTCAAGAGTATTCTAAATCTCAGAAAAATAATAATGATAATAATAACAAAGCTCATATTTAAGCTTAAATCTGTTTGTCTTGTTCAGGTTTAAACTCTGGGAAGTTTGATATACTTATGTTTTCTTAATTTCCGTTTGTCTTGTATAAGGCAAACTTCTAAAAAGTTTAGCATACTTATGTTTAAGCCTAAATTTGATTTCTGTCTGAAATAAAGAAAAACTCCAGTGGAAGTATAAAATTTGACTTTTGACAATGTATATGGATGCATATATCCATGCTTACTTGTAAACGATGCACATCAGAGAAAAGAAAATCTACAAAGAAGCAAAGATGGACAATTTTGAACAACAATATTTATTATGTAGTGTTTCTTGAAATGCAAATTTATTGATTTATATTATGAATCCTCTCATTTTGCTGTGCATATAAATGATAATTTTTCTCTCATTTTGTATTTTAAGTTAAAAAGTTTAAATTTAAAAGAGAACACTTTGTTAAAAACATTTTCTCAAAGGTGTATGACAAGTTTATCCACCATGTACATGAAAAGTCTAAGGTAAAAAGAAGCTCAAACTTAGTGAACACATTCAGCAAAAATGATGACTTTGTTCCTGCTTGTTGGAAGTCATATTTACTTACTTAGAGTATCTCAAGAAATTCCCCTTGGGCATGATGGCCTTTTTGCTGGGCTCCCTATAGATCCAAGAATCCAGGCTATCTTTATTCCCTTTGATGAAGGAATCACAACTAACTAATTAAAGGATGACAATAATTTAGAACATAAATAGGAGTATACAAAGTTCAACATCCTTTGGACCCTTTGAAATTATCTCTCATTCAAAGTAGAGTGAGAAGACGTGATTACTAGGTCTCTTTGAATGTAAAGAGTGAGAAGTCACAGCTCTTCCAAAACTACAGAACCTGGAACACCATACCTATCCAGGAATGGCATCATATAGCATTGATGTACAACCTACTGGAGAAGCAGTTCCAGAGATAGAAATAAGATTAAATATGTTATATTCTATAGACAAGAAAGCCATGAATGGAAAGTCTTGTACCACCCATATGAATATCTAGTTTTTCAAAGCCTTCTGAATTTTGTGTTTTAAGACAACTGTATTGTTTGAAAAAAGACCTTTAAATGTAATTCTATGTATTCCTGGCCCATTTCAATAATATATTATTCAGTTGCTTCACAAATATCTACTTTGGGAAAAGGATATGTCTCACTTTCCACTAACAATAGAAAATTCAAAGAAATGTGAAAAATAATTCAAATCATATTTCCAGTAATGAATATGGCAAATATCACTTTCATGACTTTAGTTTTAATTTATTCAATCAACATTAAATATCTTCTATTTAAGTACAGTACAGAACAGGTCTCTCATGGTCCCCCAAAGCCTCTCTTATAATTTAGAAATCCTGTCCCAAGAGATTAGAAGTGTATGTTAATCATGGATGCATTTCAAGGCTTGCTTCTTTCCCAGGGTTCAGATGGGCTGTCTGTTCATGGTCTCTCTTCTCTGATTGATAACCTTAAATTTCCATATTCTTTATTTAATGTGTGCCAAAAGTCTTAGTGCAGTTTTAAGTTTCACTATTTTGGGGGATGAGAGGGCTAGGCAATCTGGGTTAAGTGACATGTCCATGTCACATAGCTGGCTAATGTCAAGAATCCGAGACTGGATTTAAATTCCCTCTTGACTCCAGGGCACCTGTTCCCTGTGTCACCTAGCTGCCCCTAAACTTTTCTGTTAAATTAAGTTTGACAGCAGAGCTTAAAGTTGGACTCTCTTTTCAGCACAAAAATATACCTTTAATATTAAGTAAAATTTAAACAATTTTAAATATAATAATTCCTGAATAAACGTTAAAATGAAAAAATTAATGCCATTATGTAGTAGATTGAATTTAACTAACTTTATTCCTACCTTTCTCTAGTTTTGCTTACAAAAAAATGTAAAATTAAGAGTAGACTCCTTGTAATCATATAATTCACTGAAGGGAAGAAGCACTTCTCTGCAGTTTATACGTTTTCTGACTTGAGCTGCTTAGTATCAAAGATTGTCACACATTTTTCTCAGCTGCTAGAGTCACTCTCAGCTACCAAAGGAAGATTTGTCATTGTAGAAAAAGAACCATCCTTCCATCTCCATGTTCTAAGATTTCATTTTTCTAAAGTCCTTTGATTCTGCCAAACAGCACTCTTTTTTTCTGCCTCTTACTACATCTACATTTAATTGTTTTTCAGTTTTCAGAAAGTATTGCACCATGACTCCCATCTGCTCTCAAGCTGTGTATTGACTAAAATCTGCATATGATTATTGTTTTTAACTAAGAAGATTTCTTTTATATAGAAAAGAACATTTTAGAATTTAAACAGCAAATTGGGTTCTATATGAAAATAAATATGGTTTTACCTGTTATCAAAGAATACATAGGATTATATTTAAATGATTTTTTTGAAACAACAGAGCTTTATATAGTTTTGTGTGTTTATGAAATCTTCGTTCCCATGTACTATTAGATGGTATATTAGATAGAATGCTGGGTTAGAATTGGAGTTCAAATCTGGCCTCAAACACTTACCATCTGGGTGACCCTGGTCATTTAATCTCTGTTTGCCTCATTTTATTCAACCATAAAATGAAATAGCATCTACTTCCTAGAGTTTTTGCAAGGATTAAATGAGAGGCACTTAGTAGATTGCCTGGCTTATAATAAGCACCATACAAATGTTAGTTTTTGCTGTTATTATTATTATTATTATTATTATTATTACTCCAATAGAGCTTTTCTTCCTACAGAACAGTAGCATTTAAATGCTTAAGCATTGTTCAATTGCATTTTATACATTCATACATATGTATAATTAGACTTTGTCTAATAAGCTTCATTCCATTTTCTGAAAAATTCTGTTTTTATATTTATATCTGCCATGATTTTGATAAAGTATAGAGATTACTTAAGAATTTAGAAAAAGTGATCCAGCTGGATAATAATTCTATGATGATATCAAATAGTAAACATGAACTTTGAAACAAAAGTTTGCTATTTTTTTCTATTACATTATAATAAGCTATTGCAATCCATTTTGATAAGTCAAGCTCCACCTTCATGGAAAAATGTTCAGCCTATAATCCAAATAAAGAAGGTATTCCCTATCGGTGGCATGATCCTACAGTCTCTTCTCTTTGCAGAAGACATTGTTTTTGATTCTATCACACCCCAAGTTATTGCACATTCTAAACTCAAGCTTTCAACTTTTATAATCCATATTAGGAATTTAAAAATAATCACATATCATATAATTACAATGGAAAAATGTCCATTGTCCATTATGCAATTGGGTAGACAAATTACCAATTTATTCCATCAGGGCCCAGACCTTGGGGTCCCATTATAACCTAAGCGAAGCATTTCTACTTCACCCTGAACTTGAGTCAGGGACTTAATCAACTCATCAGTTTGTTATGAACAAAATAGTTCTTGAATCCTAAAATATATAACTGCAAAATATACTATAAGACAGACTTTGAAGTGTGAGAAAACAACCTAAGCAATTTACCTTTCCTTTTCAAGCAGTCTATCACAGATGACTAAATGGCTTAGTCAAATAGACTAGTTTCCCAAGTATCTGAAGAAAATTAGCAAATAGGTAATGTTCCTATCATACCAAAAAAGGTAAGTAAAAGAAAAGAAAAATTCATTCAGCTAATATCTGATCTATTTGAAACCAAACAGTCTTTGACATCTTCCCTCAAAGTAACAAATTAACTATATTCATATATTGATATAGTGAACTTTTAAAAATTCTGTTTATTCATACCTGCAGGTCTGTCTTTGTTTTTTAATGCTAGATAATAATACAGTAAATTCAAGTCTCTTGATAACAGCCTTTTTTAAACAAAGTTCTGAAAAGAATGAGGTGTTCAAAAATGCTTTTTGATGATTATGATTTTGGAACTGTTCTGAAGTTTAATTAAGATTCCAAAGTCAGTTCATTTTTGTTTTTATTTTCAAAGAATGATAGTATGGGGGAACCAAAAATGCATATTGACTATATTGTTGTTCTCTTCTGTTAATATAAGCCGATAGTATACTTTGATGCTTTTTCAACTTATTACCCATTCTGATGCCAATTTTAAGTTTTTTTTAACTTTATGAACCATGCTTTGTAAAAAAAAAGGTCTCTAATAATCCTACCTTTTTTCCCTTTTCTTTGAGACAACCAAGTGTTAAATTTTAATTACATTTTCTCAGAATAAACTTCATGAATCTCACACCTCTGGATTTTAATAAACCTTGCTAGCACATACAGTACATTTCCACAGTTGAAAAAATATATAATAACTATGTGCTTTACGGGGGGCCCGGTCACTTTCTACTTTGCTGAATCTATTTGAAAGTTTATGGTAACAAGGATACCTACTGCCTCTTCCTCCCTCAATTCTTCACCTTCCATGGGTGGGTGGCACCACAGAAGTGACTTTACTTCTATTTTCTCCTTCTTTAAAGATTTTAAAACAATGGAATACTTTTTGTTGTGCATATTAAGATATCATTATTAAAGTTCAGCCATTTTTAGTGGTATCCAACTCTTTGTGACCCTATTTATGCTTTTCTTGGCAGAGGTACTGGAGTGATATGCCATTTCCTTCTCCAGTTCATTTTACAGATAAGGAAACTGAGGCAAACAGGGTTAGGTGACTTGTCCAGGATCACAGAGTTGGGTCAGTAATACAGGAAGATGATTCATCCTGACTCCAGGCTTGGCACTCAATCTACTTCACCATCACATACCTTTTTTCTACGTACTTATAGAACTACTTGAATGTCAATAGAACCCAAATGTGTGTAGAATGATAGGAAGTTTAATCTACAAATGTGGGCAAAATTCCAAAAGAATAAAAGCAGATTCAGTCTACAAGAAAACTATATACATTTATGACCATAATTGAAGCATAAAATTTTATAGTTAAATGCTGAAAAACAATAAGGTGCCTTAGATAAAGTATACTAGTCTATAATAAATGTTATGTTTCATGATTTGGTCTTTGGTATTATATCATTTGATCCAGTACCATTGTTAAAATATTAATCCCTGAAATTCAGAGATTTATAGACTAATAGCTGGAAGTAACCTCAGAGATAAACTAATTCAAGTCTCTTATTTTATGAATGACAAAACCGAGGTTAAATGATTACTTAGTTAATGGCTGAGAAACAAGAAATACTATTTTTATAACAATAAATCTTAGAGCTATGTATGCAAGTTATTTCATTATCTATTTAGATATTTATATTAATACTTGATAATCTAATATTATTATACAATAATTTAAACAAAAATCAAATATTATAAGGGAAATATTAAAATTATACAGGTAAACAGTGTAATGAAATGGAAAGATCACTAGCCAAGAAGTCAGACAACCTGGATTTTAGCACTGCTGCTTCAATTATTTGTGTGACCTTGGGTAAATGACTTAAGTTTTTTTTTTTTCCTTCCTCCTGAAGAAGAGGAGATTGGAATTCAAATTTGACCAGAGTCAGGAGGCACATGGAGTAAGGAAATGGAATGTCTTTTGTAAGAATAGCTTGAAGGCACATTATTGACAGGGGGTTGTGCATAATAAAACTAAAATGGTAGGAAGGGACTGGGTAGTGAAGATCTTTCACAGCCAAAAACAGAATTGTTTCTAGAAATAATAGGGAGTCACTGGCTTCTACTTAACTAGTTCCATGACCTTGGGTAGAAAACTACTTCTCATTTGGAAAATGAAGAATTTGGTTGGAAGACACCTGATTTCTCTTGGAATCACTACTTAGTAGATACTACAGTGTTCTGAAAGATAAAAGACATGATTTTGAAAAAAATGTGAATGAAAAACATTACTTTTAAAGGGAAGCAAACCTACCTAGAAATTTGTTGAGTTAGTACACATCAATCAATTCCAGGGTGTGGACTCCCTTTTCAATCCCACTTTTCCACTCATTTACTCCCCATCATACACACCAAGAAAATGAACTATACCCTTATCTTTAACCACTTCCCACCTCCTGGTCTTTTTCCTGGCCATGCTCTCTGCTTGGAATGTCATTCCTCATCATATGACCAAACTCAGCTCATGTCATTTCTTACATTGGGGCTGCCCTGATCTCCCCAGTATCTATGGAGTCATGGAGACCTGATTTCAAGCCCAAATTTATAATCTTACTAGATGTGTGATTTTAGGCAAATCACTTAATGTGTTTTGTCTCAATTTCCTTATTTGTAAACTGAGCTACAGAATGAAATGGCAAATTATTCTAGTATCTTTTGCCAAGAAACCCCAAATGGGGTAAACAAAGAATTGGATACAAGGAAAACAAGTAAAAAACAACATAAACACAAACATATACATGTACACTTACATACACATACAAAACAATAGACCTACATATTTGTTTGTGTGTTTGTATATGTGTGCATACATATATATATATGTATATACATATATATACATATATATATAAAACATAGCTTATAGATTGTCAACTAACAATCAATTATTATCTTTTTTGTATCAGACACTATGTTAATCACTAGAGATATGAAGACAAAGCTAGTATTAGAATCTAGGATTGAACATAGGTTCATTTTTCTTCCACAACCTCTAGCTTCGGTTACCATGCATAGTAGCAGCAATTAATGACTAAAAAGTTTTCAATTCAATTCAGTCTTTAAACCAGTAAATTGCATTTTATTCCAATAAATTTTCTTGAGAAATAACCTTTTATCCAATAATTACTGAATTTTTATGATCAGTTTTCCTACTACAAAACATGGATGTCAGTAAGCTCCATTTAGGCTGAGAATCTAGGATGATTACTCTAATTTACCTTACCTTAAAAAGAGCTCTAGACTTTGTCCTGTCTTCTTGAAAGCAGCATACTCATGAAAAACAACTCTTGCTTTCCATCCTAGGCTTAGTTGGTGTCATATGTACATTTTTCCACATTTCTCTTCACTGAAATGTAGATTTTCCTGTTAATCCTCTTGAAAACATAAGTGTCTTCTAGCTAAACTGATGATAGGAATGGAGTTTTTGCTAGGGTTTTCACTAATGGTTAAAATTCCTCACAGGTGTAAAGATGTATAATTTTGGAGCAGGTAGGAACTTTGAACCTCCTCCTGGAATACATATCAACAAGTCCTTTTTAAAAGGAAGCTGTCAGTAACACATAGGACCAGAATGTAACTGGGCACTGGGATAGATTAGAAATCTTCTGAAGTTTGGTTTTTATTTTTTTTTTCCTTACTTGGGTTCTGAAATCTGACTCTGAGAATATTTACTCATAGGGATGACTGATGCTTATGAGCTGTTTTGCCTTAGGAGTATAAAAGGAACAGTAGATGATATATTGAACTAAGAGATCTGGGTTTGAGTTCCAGAAAAAACTTTATTACTTTGTTGTTTCTTTATCTGTCAAATGAATGATTTGGATTCAATTTCTAACTAACCACTCCTAACTAACAGAAAAAAAGGAAATTAGATATAGTGTTCCAGCCTTGCATTTTGAAAAGACTTTAATTTTCATCTTAATCTAAACTCATCATTTTGCAGCTGAGAAAACTAGCCCCAGAAAAGTCGCATAGCTAATTACTGATAGAGCTACAGGGATGTGAGGTGTGATGAGGCTCGGCCTCACCTGCTGACCCCTCACCATACTTCCCTGGTATACTTTAATCTAGACAATTTGGCTCCTCAATATAATATTCTTTTTACAGTACTCCTATAAGATACAAAACATGGAATACTGAAAATTAGACTCATTGGTATTTTCTTTCCTTTTGAAATACTTTTTCGTATTATTTATTTTCCTTGTCTGATCAAACATATGTGTTCCTTAAGGGTTTTCACACTGCACGTGTAAACAAAAAGCATTTATATTTGAAGGGCATTGTAAAGTTTGCAAAACTGAGTAAACTGGGAAAGAATGAATGTAAAATAAACCATTTAACTACATTTATTTCTAATGAACAATCCAAAGTTTGCACATTTAGGTTACATTACTGGAAATATTTGTATAAATTAAAGTGTAATTGATGAACACATGCAATGTTTATTGTATTTTTGCCCTGGTGAACCACACATTTAGCAAGTGTTAGAGATTGCAGAATTCAGGCATATTGAGAATTATCTGTTAATGGTATGCTACTTATCAGCTTTCATGATAAAGTACTAGAGCTCTAACTATAAAATGTAATTTTTCATAGAAATAGAAAAGCCATGAATATTATTTCTAAATTAAAATGTATCTTTTAAGATTTATGTTTGGTGTGTATACCAAAATGACATCACTATGTTTGAGACATATTACAGTATGTCCAACTGTGGCTGATTAGACTAATATGAGCATGGAAAGCTCTACCACAAGTCAGGCACAAGTATTCCATGTGTATACCTGGAGTAGATTTGCACCTCACATTTCCTGTGAGCTGCTTCAGTTCTGCCTTGCTTATAGAGCACAGCCTCCTCACTGATGAGGGTATGCCATGCTGGGTGGTCCTGTGCCAGTGTCTCCCACGTTGCACAATCTATTTTAAAATTCTTAAGACCTTCAGAATGAAAAACATTACTTCTTCTGATCCCCTTGTAAATGTTTGCTCTATGTGAGTTAACACACACATGCATACACATATATACAGACATACACATACATCTGTTTATATCTGTATATATCCTACTGTTTAAAAAATTTCAAAATGGCTTTGAATGTGTGAAGATGCAAATGATTGCATTGTCTTTGTGCTTTTCTCTTGCTTCCAGAGAATGCTAGAAAGGTTTTAGTTTTCCCAAAAGCTCCACATGTCTACTGATAGTAGTGCAGAGTGCTGGTGATGCATCTACTCTAATAAAAAAAAAAAAAACTACATAGTATGCTGACCCTGCTCATGCCAAGAATATATTAAGAAAATCTCCTTGTAGAAATAAAGGGGGAAAGAGCTTTTCCCTGCAGCCCTTGAAGCATTAGTCTTTTAAGTCAGGTCTGGCTCAGTTCTGGGTAAGGAAAAGATCAGTTCTACTTCCTGAAGCCTATTCAGAGTCAAGAGAAGAAGAGTTCCCTGATCCCAGGGAGCATGATTATGGCCCTGCAAACCAGAGAGATCAGCAAGTGAAAAATTCTAAGAGGATGAAGTCCAAGGATCATAACTCATTCTTTCTTATTTCCATAGTAGAGTCCTATGTCTCTTATCCAGGGAATTAATGGCAAAATGCCCTGAGAAACTGCCATAATTATGACTCAAATGATTGTGAGATCTCATTGTGAAGGGAATTCCTTCCAATGATGTAGATCACAAACCATCCATACCTGCTCATTCTCTGTAATTTTTATCCATTTCTTCCAATAAGTTTGCCTCAGGTTGGTGGCAACACATGTAGGAAGATTGTCTCCTATTTTCTTAACATGATTAGGAGAACAAAAGAACACTCTCACTGTCTTCATCATACCTTGTCCTTACTACATGCCCCATCCATCACTTCTTCCTACTGTACATTTCCTTGAAGACCATTTTTTACTCCTGTTCTTCTTCAATAAGTATATATGTATATATATATATATATATATATATATATGTGTGTGTGTGTGTGCAGACTGCTCACATTCAGCCTCCTATTGTCCTTTCTGTAGTATTAATAGCTAATTTTCAGAAGACTCCCTATCTCAGTGCAATATGACTAAATTTGGTATTAAAAAGATTTGTTTCAATAGACAATGTTTGAGTTCATTAAAGGAGCTGGGCAATTTTCCAAAAGGCCTGCTCTCCTCCTATTCAACTACAAGTCGAACTCATCTGTCTGAGAGAGGGAGAGAAAGATAGAGACAGAGACTGTTTAGTTTATCTTCTGTGTGTGTGTGTGTGTGTGTGTGTGTGTGTGTGTGTGTGTGTGAGAGAGAGAGAGAGAGAGAGAGAGAGAGAGAGAGAGAGAGAAACAGAGAGAAACAGAGAGACAGAGACAGAGAGACAGAGGTGGAGACAGAGAGACAGAGGGGGGGAGAGAGAAAGACAGAGAAAGACAGAGACAGTTAATGCAAAGAAGACCTGAAAGAAGTCCAGTGAAGGACTTTGGAGGAAGGAAAGTAAAGTATAACAAGGTCTGAAACTAGGAAGAAGTCAGATAATGAAGAAACTTAACTGTCAAACAAACAGAGCAGTTTATATTAGAATCTTGAGATAATAGGCATCCACAGAAGTTCATTAAGCAGGTGTGTCTCATGGTCAGACTGAATAGTTGACTACTCTTTAGAAAAATTACCCTGGTAACTAAGTGAAGGATGGATTAAAGTCAATAAGGATTTGAAGCAGAGGTATCAGAAGGTCAGACATGAAATAATAAAGGCATAGACTAGGGTCATGATACTATAAGTCAGTATGTATATATCTATCTCTATATATAATCTCTATATCGATGTCGATATCTATATCTATATCTATATCTATATCTATCTATCTATCTATCTATCTATCTATATATATATATATATATATAGAGAGAGAGAGAGAGAGAGAGAGAGACAGAGGGGGGAAGTAAAAATAGAATTTGACTACAGAATGGATACATGGAATAAGTGAGAGGGAAGAGTTGAACATGATCCCAAGATTTTAGGCTTGAATGACTGAGAGAATGTTGGTACCCTCAACAGCAATAAGGAAATGGAAAAAAAAAGGGAGAATCTGAAGAAAAGATAATGAGTTCTGTTTTGCATATGTGGGGTTTGCTATGTCTAAAAGGAAACACCTGAGATAGAGCTATAAACATATGAGAGAGACTAGATCTAAATATATAGACCTAGGAATTATCTCTTTAGTGATATTAATTGAACCCCCAAAGAGTTGCTGAGATCACCAGTAATGATATAGACACATGAAAAGACAAGAGGGTCCAAGACAGAACATTGAAAGACATCCATGGTTAGTTAGTTCTATAAAATAGAAACAACAAAAGAGACCCAGGAGAATTCAGAAAAGGAGAAGAACCAAGAGAAAGCTGTGTCATGAAAACATTGAGTAAATTAAGGAAACAGGAAGTTAAAGGATCTGAAGTATCAGTGTGAGGTATCAACTGAAGTATCACTGCATTTCCTTATGATGCAGCTAAGAGATGAGATGGAAAAAAAGTCTATGAACCAAACATTGAAGAAGAGAGGTAAATGACTAGGGGTCTCTAGTAGACAGGACCTTGAATGATAAATTTGGATAGCATGAACCTCAAATGAAGAGAGGTTATTTACTGAAGGCATGCTATGAAGGATGCCCTGTATTTATTTGTAGTTGATATTCCTGAAAGCTCTTTTATTAATTTTTCTTATAACTCCTTTTTAGACAAGTTTCTCCTAGAATTTTAAGGAAGTATACAAAAACCTCTGAGGAAAGAACACAATCCAAAGCATTTACAACATAAAAAGTAAATTTATATATTATACTATACCCAAAGAGCAATAAATACAATTGTTATAATGTATAGATACAGTGGTATAGATTAGACAATTACTTGCAATTGTTAACAATTTTCTTGTCCTCCATTTGAGGCTGGCAACAAGTGTTTTTAACTTTTTTAAGAAGATACCTTTTCATGCTATCTCACTCAAATCTTTTTTCCCAAGTTGAACTTTTCTCTTTAAAGAGAAAAATTAGAGAAAGAAGGGTTAATTTAGATGTTTGTTTCCAGTAAATATTTTATGTTAGTGAAGTGATTGGCAATTTGCTAGTTGAGAGAAAGTAACTTTCTTTGGTGGTTCCTTCATGGAGAATGGGAATTTAACACAGTCAGATTGGGAAAAGTATGGAAAGATCTGAATACAACCTGACTATTTCATTGGATAAGCAAGAAGGATGGTCTTTAGAGGAAGACTTCGTCAATTGAGTTATGGGGAAGAATCTCAGGATACAAGGGCCTCTGTAAAACAGTAACTAAGAAATAATTTGGGAGGCCTCCCAGAGAATCGCTGAGATTTATGAGAAAGAACCACTGTGGAAGCAGAGGACTAGGAAGAAGTAAAGAGTAATGACTCATCCCAGAGTATAACCTTTAGAGGAGAAAGCACTCACCCTTGGGTAATGGCATAAAAAAAAAAACACTACAGTGAAATGCTGAGGAAACTTTCTCAGAGGAGATATCCTGAACCCTTTCTGTCACATCTTCACCACTCCCACATCCCAACCTATAAGGTATTCACTAGCCTCTTGTTGCACATAGTTTTCTCCTAAATTCTCTATCAGGTTTTTGAATTTTCAGAGAGCTGATTCCAGAAAACTGAGAATATAGGAGGATCTTTAAATATCAATAATACAGGTAGAATTCCCCAAATTTAACTTCAGCAAACCTTTTCAAGATAATTTAATATAATTCCTATTCTGACCTGTTTCAGCAGTACTATTTTAGTACCAGGGTACTTTCCCTGATATGTGACATTTTATTTCCCATGTCTATACCTGTTGCAATAGTCGTTTGTGTCTTGAATGCAATCCTTCCTTACTTCTATTTTCCTTCAAAGTTCACTTTAGATGTTTCTCCCCATTTATTAATGTCCCCTCCCCCACCACGAATCTATGCAGACCTCAACCTCTCAGGGTCCCAGATAACTTTCTGACTATATATGTTATAGAGAAGGTTCTTCATCTGAGTAACTTCTATAAAAGAGAAATTGCAAGTCCCATTTTACTCTCTAATCCTGATACTCACATATTCATGTACAGGTTGTATTCCCTCAACTAGGGTCTAATATCTAAAGGATTGATATTATTGTTCTTGTTGTTGCTGTTGCTTTGTTTGTCTTTGTATCCTTACTGACTAGCACAGAGCCTTCACATAGTAGGCACTCAATAAATAATTATCTTGAGGTGAAGACATACAAGAAAAAAGAACATGGTTAAATAATTAAGTGGATAAGGGTCACTAATAAATAGTATTCTGATCTCTTTGGTTTAACAAGCATAAGGTAGAGAGGGAATATTCCTTCCCTCTTTTGGACACTTGATCCAGAAAAAAAAAACATGTTTTTCCAAGGACAGATTCCTCAATCCCTCTGATTGTTAACATATCCAGTATCTATAATTACATTAGTAAATTAAATACTCACATACATTATACACATCTCAATGAACTATTTCTTTGCCTAGATTTTCTTGTCTTCATCATATATCCTAATTCAGTAAGAATTTATTAAGTATCTAGTAGATAGGAAGAATGTTTTCTTAGCACTGCAGTGGGGATATTCATAGGTTTTTTTTAAGCTTTGAAGTTTCTTTTGTATTGGGAGGGGAAAATGCAAGACTTTTTAATAGGGTCCAGGAAGAAGGAGGATCCATGGAGTTCACTAAGACCTCAATGTCTATAAGACTGGAGAAAAGTGAAATTAGTAAAATCATGTACTGAATACAAATCCAACAGGGCTGCTGTTAAAAAACAGTTATGTTAATCTGTAATGTTGAAATATTAAATGAATATGAATAGATAGTATACATACATAATGTGGATAGTATACATATACTTTTTTAGCTATAGATCATAAAACATTTTCTTTCAGGCTTTTTCAGTGGAAAAGCAAAAGCGAGGAGAAAGAGAATGAAAAACAATAAATGAACTGCTACTTACATGCTAATATGTATCCAAGATTAATACAAGGCCCAGTCTAGCTTGCAAATATGAATAAATCTGTTTTGAACTGCTTAAGAATAATATTGCATTGAGTTTCAAAATATTTTAAAATATATGTAGTGGAGAAAGGATATGGTCCCTTTAAACCACAGGGAATTTGTGCTGACTAGTAAAGAAATAAATTGCGTGTTAATTTGGAATTATCTGATGAGAGAGAAAATACTGAAATACTGAGTGAGATTGTAGGGCTGACTATGGAGGAGTTTATTAGGTAGGAAAAAACCATCAGGTTTGAGTGAGATTGTAGGGCTGACTATGGAGGAGTTTATTAGGTAGGAAAAAACCATTAGGTTTGAGTAGTTTTCTGGTCGTGGGGTTTTTGGTTTTTTTTTTTTTTGAGGCGGTATTTTTGTTGTTGTTACTAAGTCCCGCTATAGATCAGTAAATCACATTGTGATGCTTTTGTTGTTGTTAATTTCCTTTTCTTTTAATAGGAGGGTTGCAGTTATAAAAGGCACGGGTATGAATTGGTGCAACCATTATGGAGAGCATTATGGAACTATACCCAAACAGCAATAAAACCTTGATCCAGAAATACGATATATAGAAGAAATCAAATCATAAAAAATGGGGAAAGTCCCACATGTTACAAGATATTCATAGCAGCTCTTTGTTGCAGTAGTAAAAGTTTGGAAATTTAGGGGACACTTATCAATTGGGGAATGGTTAAGCAAGTTATGTTATATGAATGTTATGGACTACTATAAGAAAACAGGAATGATTGGACTCTAGAGACACAGAGAAAGAATTACAAAACCTGATGTTGATCAAAAGGAGCAGAGACAAGAGAACAAAATGCACATTAACAACAACATTGTGACGTGATCAGTCTTGATGGATGGAGCTCCTCCCAGCAGTTCAGAGCCAGGACAACCCTGAAATACATGTTATGGATAATATCATCCACATCCACAGGAAGGAAAACAAAAGAAACAAAAAAAAAATCAAAAATACCTAGAAGAATCTGAATGAACATTACATTAACTTTTTAAAAATTTCTCTTACGTTTTTCTTTCCTATCTCATTTTTTCCTTCCTTTTTTCTCCTAATCCCAATTCATCATGCAGAAAATGACTAATCTATAAACATGTTAACCACAAATGTATATACACAATGTTCACTAAATTATTTGTATTGAAGGGGGAGGGGTGGGATAGGAGAATGGAAGGAAATTATGTAATATAAATATGCATATGCATGTGAATTCATGTTGAAAAACTTTCATCACATGTAATTGGAAAAATAAAATAATGAATCAATTGGGAAAAAAGACACAAGAATCATTCTGAGTTAAATGCTTTAAAAAAAAGCACCTTAATGACTTATAAGGTGGTTGTTTAGTTATTTCCCTAGACAGGCAAAGTAAATAGAAATTTTTATTCATGGGCTTAAATATAAAAATCCCTAAAATTCAATACTTTTTAGTGTACTATGTACAAGATAAAAACTTTCTTTTTAAAAAAGATTTTATTGATGTATTTTTCATATAACTAATTTTTTCCCAAGATCCTTCTCTTTCTCTATCACAGAGTCATCACAAATAACTAATAATAAATAATATGCTTTACTGGCTTAAAACTGTTGGTTTTAAGCAATGAAGCTCATTTTTTAATAAAAAATTTTAAAGCTATTTAAATTTAAAGTCATATAAATCTTTTAACATACCCTGCATTTTTAAAAACAAGAAAGAAAAAGATAAAAGACAAAAAAAAATCATCAGTACATCAAAAAAGAGCCTGAAAATGCCATTGTACATGTTTGCTTTTTATAAATTTACAATATTCACTTTCTGTTTATATTAATGACACCATGTATGTGCTTTTTCTTGTCTCTGCTTACCTCACTGTACAGAAATTTGTATGTCATTCATTGTATCTATTTTCTTTACAATATAGTGATTTCATACTACTGATGTATAAGTTATTAAGTCATTTCCCAAATGAAGGGCTTCTACCTTGTTTCTAATTCTTTGCTATCACACACATACACTCACAAATGCAACTATAATTTGATTAATGAGGATTTTTTCATCAATGACCACCTTGAGCTATAAACATACTAATAGAATTCTGGATCAAAGAACATAAATATTTTAGTTATTTTACTTGTATAATCCATATTATTTTTCAAAATAGTGGTACTAATTCATGGCTCCATCAACAATACAATGGCGTATGTTTATACAATTGCTCAAGCATTGAATAGTTCCAAGTTTTATAATCTTAGACAACTGTATGATATATGCTCCTTGATTCCTAAAAAAGATAGTTGATAGCCCTATAGTAAAAATTGAGGCAAAATTTTTTTGAATTATAACAATTTGTTTTGCTTGACTATGCATTTTTGTTACATAAAAATACTATAAACCATCATGAGAGCAACTGCTCCAAGTTGCCATTAATAATAATTAGCAATTCATCCCACATTCAGCAATTTGACAAATGTGATTTTTTAAAATATAGGAAGTCAATGATGAAGATCTTGAGGCAAAAATAGATATACTCTTTCTTTGTCAGAGAAACTGTGAACTGTTGTAACTATTCTAAAAAGTAATTTGAAAATATCTCAAGAAAATATTTAAATTGTCTGAAACCCTTAACCCAGAAATTCTACTTATAGGGGTATATCTCTTAACTTTCTCTGAGTTCCTCTTGCAGTCACCTGATATCAAAGGACATGGTTAAGGCCAGCTCCCCACAAATCTGTGACTAGGGAAATCTGAAAAGACCCTAAAAGGTCAAAGATAAACAGATGGACCCTGTCTATAAACATGAAAATATTTAGAGAAGTGCTTCTTGTCACAACAAAGAAAGCCAAATAGTCGCGTGGAACAATATCGAAGTTACTTAATTTAGAAATGACTAAATGATTTATTATACATAAAACGATGAAATATTTCTGAGTTGAAAGAAATTATAAACATGAGATATACAAAGTAGCAAAGGTATCAGATATATAAACTGACACAAAGTGAAATTGGTAGTATCATAAAACATGAACAAATCACTAGTAGCCTCAAGCCGAGCCTGAGCATTTTTCTTGAAGTACAGTCCTGGAATACCATATGCTACCAATATGCAAAGAGATTTGTTACCTTGTTGTCTGAGACACTAATAAGTATCAATCTTGGATACTCATCTGAGCAGTTTGGTAGTTGGAAAGGACAGAGTAGACTTTTGGATGGTTCTTTGCAGATTTCCCTAGTCACAGTTATGTGGGGAGCTGGCCTTAACCATGTCCTTTGATACCAGGTGATTGCAAGAGAAACTCAGAGAAAGCTCAGAGATATGCCCCTTTACCACTTCCATCAACCTGATCCCAAATCATTTTCTCTTTCATTAAATTTGAACATTTTTATCTTTTCTAAAAGTGAAAAATCAATTTATTCTAGTGTAAGATATGAATTTAATAACCTTCCCCATCCTCAACCCACTGAGTTGCTTCTGTTTTTTTTAAAAACATATTATATATGCATTAGAAATCAATCCCTGATTGACTGAAAGACCATTGATCTGGGATTTCATTGTTTGTAGAGGCAAGGAACTTTGGATAAAGAACACTGCATAAGATTGTTCCAATATGTTGCTTAATTTTATTGAACTATTTTTCTTTTCTTTTTTATTCTTAATTTTAAAGGATGGGTTTCTGAGGGGGTGAGTAGGAATGCATTTGGAATTATGAATTGTCTAAAAACCACAAAATTAAGAACATTTATTTTTAAAAATACTACATTCCAAACTAACTTCCTTTTTCTTTGTCTTCAGCACAACTTAAACTATGTTGAGACTTTTTTTGGCATCCTTTGTACAGAAAAATATGGGATTTAACCAGTTATTCAACCACTTTTGATCCATCCAATTTTATCACATTCATCTCAAATAGATAACTTCCCTCGAATTCCAACACTTTTGATAGGAAAATTTCCCTCTTTTTAAAGTAGCATAAATACTACAGTATTTAATATAATAATACCTTGTTATCTCTGTGATCTCTTTCTTATCTTCTGTGATTTCATTAATATGTTGGAAATTCATTAAATAGGGGAAGTCAATTTACTGAATGCCTTCAACTGAACTAATAGGATGAAATTTAAAAGAAATAAATAAATATGATGTCCGACATTTTAAGTTGAAAAAACTTTACAAGTACAAAATTGATGGTAGATAACTAGAAAAATATTTGCATGGGAAAGGATCTGAAGATATATCATGAATTCAAAGTTCAATATTAGATAAAATTTGTAAATCTTATCTTAAGATTTAATTTAATTTAATCTTATCTTAAGATTTAATAAAGAAAAAAATAAGAGATTGTATCTCTCACATCTTCTGCTTTAGTCAGGTCACAATTGGCAAAATATAATCAATTCTGGCTGCTGTGCTTCAAGAACATGTTAGTGACAATTCAAAAAAATCCTGAAAAAGGTGATAAAATCGAGACTGAGATGAAAATCAGTTGAACAAATTAGGGATAATTAGCTTGCAAAAGAGAAGTCTTTTAGGGAATAAATAATTATCTCCAAGTATTTGAAGAACTGTTTTGAGTGTCTAAGAGGAGCTAAAATTTCTGTAGTGTATATATATCCAGAAGAAAGATCTAAGAGAAGTTTTAGAAGTTGCTGAGAGGATAGATCTTTAAAATTTCCAACAACTTTAGATTCTCTGATTCCAAGAAATGATTTTTACAAGCACACAAAAGTTTAATGATAGAACCAAGATCAAAACTGTAATTCCCAGTGTTCCAATAGGAAAAACTATATCATTCTACCTTCTATTTTAGTAATTATACTCTCATAGATATTGCTTACTATTTATTCTTCCTTTTGTGTAATTTTAGGATAAAACTCGCTATGAAAAATGTTGAAATATATTAATAACCACTTATTAATGACTTAATTTGATGCTGTCCAAGAATTATGTTTTAATTGTTCAGAGGAAGATTAGGGGAGGGCATAATATCTATTACCTGCTAGTACACAATTCAAATACCAGTATGATGGAATAAGTAGTAGCCCCTGAGTCATTACCCTGGTTCTTCCTCTTAACAGGATGTATGACCTTGGGCAAACTTATCTTCTGTGTGTTCCAGTTTCATCAACAGTAAAATAAGAAAGGAGGACTGAATTTATTCTAAGCTATCATATTCATCTGACTTGTTAATAATCATTTAATGAATGAAAAGTATCCCTCAGAAGATTTTAACAAGAAGTAGATGGGAAGTAGAATTTCAAAAAGTAGTTTAGGACTTGATAAAAAAAAAAAGGATATGAAATAGCAATGATAAATTTCTCACATTGTGGTTGTGAAATTATTTTGATTATAACAAAGCTTTTATGATGTAGGTATTGCAAGTATCGTAACACTTCAGGAAATTAAGGCTTTGATACAGTAAATGACTTGTCTAAAGTTATACTGTCAAGCTAAGTAATAAGTACAGGCCTTTGGACTCCAAGTACAACTAATATGACTGTCTTTTGCAGATTTTAGTTCAAAGAAATCTCCTTCCATACATATCAACTATTTATAGACATCAGTAACTAATTACAGAATTTGGGAGTGAATGCACAAGGAAAAGGAGGAGATATGATTTGGTGGAATGCATAGGTCTTTGTTTAGGCACTTTTTTTCAGCTATTCAGGAGGGAAAAATAATAGAAAAGGTTTGCTTGGTTTCTTTTTTGATATTAAAACAAAGCAGATGGAGAAGGGCAATTGTGTCCCAGAGCTAAAGAGGCAAACCACTGGAAAGGATTTTATTGGTTTATTTATTTTAAATGCAGAGTTTTATCAAGTCTAAAAATTCTGTTGTTTTCTGTAAGCAGACCCTAAAATTCTGATTCCAAAGGAATTGAAATGAGTTTGCACCTTAGAGATATTATGGGAAAATAAGAATTAAGTTAGAATAAAATATTGATACTGAGCCAGGTCCTTAGAAATAGTATGATCTATACCTCTCATTTTAGGAATAAAAACAGGTTACAAAATGATAAATTATTGTCCATAACCACAAAGCTCGTTATTGGAAGCACTTGTATAATCACCTGAATCTGCTTACACCTAACCATGTTCTTTTGAGAAACATTATATGTCCTCTGTCAAGTAGAAATTACAATTATTTAAATACAGTGAGTAGAGAACATATTCCTTGCACATATCTATTTCTCATGTTTTCTATATATTATAGACATACATGCATTTATCAGGTAAATGGAAGAAGCTATTCATATGTTTAGCTATCTTTTTTACCTTATACAATTATAATTGAATTTTATTTACTATTGGTTATTTCAGAAAGAGAGAATGGGACAGTATACTGAAAACTGAGAAACAAATAAGAAACTAATTCATTATAACAAATATATTCAAGGAATGACTGATTACTGACATGTAAATCATTTGAGAATCAGTTGAGAATCATTGACTGATTAGAACAGAAGACACTGTGTTTAATTATGACAGATAAAACACAACCTCTTTACAAATATTCTGTTAAGAAAAAAAAATGGATTGAAGTAAAGTAACTCTAACACCTACATATTTAAGAGATGTGTGTCTGATATAAATGATCTCAGTAATCAAATGAAAAAGATCTCAGACCTTGGACCTGGCAACATAAATGTGATGACTTTGATAAATTAAAAAAACAAAACAATTAAAAAATGGTAGCCAAGGATGTCACTTTACATCTTCCTTTCTTCTTGATCTGAATACTATGGGAAAAGATGCCTCTCCCAGAATCAGCTGATCATCATAACTCCACATCTTGTGGTTTATCTCAACCTTGAATACTCAAGACCCTCCAACTTCCTCAGCTTCTTCTCCTCCTTGACTGAAGGACTGAAGGATTGAACATTATATTCTAATCAAATGATTCTTTTATTAGAGGTTCCTGTATCTCATTCCACTTTCTATCTGCAGTTTTTCAAAGTTTGAACTCCAAAGAACAAGATGGAGCAATGCCAAGTATCCTCTGGTGTCCTTCTTACCCACTTTCAGTTTCCTTCTGTGTGTTGTCTTCCCTCATTACTTTACAAAGTCCTTAAATGAAGTGACTGTCTTCCTTTTTCTTTTGTTTATACCCAGCATTTAGTAGTGTCTGACACATGCAAGGCACTTTATAAATATTTAATGAAGTAAAGTGAATTAAATTTAGAATATAAGTTCATTATAAGTGTTAGAGGAGAATGATGGTAGATTATTAGATCACTTTACCATGGAAAAAAAAAAGATTGAAAGTCTAGATAAACAAGTCCTGTCAAAACCTTTACCCAACTAAATCATATCATACTCAAAAGTATTTATACATGTAGCTAAAAAAACCCAACATATTGGAATAAATTGGAGCAGTTGTGACAATGTTTTATTTTGTTATTTATCTTTGATTTCATCACTGATAAAACTGTAAATCTACATTTTTGTATTCTACCACTTCAGTACTTAATAAGTTTAAGCACAACTATAATAACAAAATAAATAAAAAGAAACAAAACAAAAACAATAAATAAGAAAAAATAATGTTAAAGGTGACACATTTTAAAAGGCATTCAAGGATTCAAGGATCACATTTCAAAGGAAAATTCCAAAAGAATTGAATATAAAAGAAAGGTATTGTTCGGGCATATGACTTCTTATATCCATAAAGCCTTTATGAGAATGGTCTAGGTACATATGAAATCTATGGAAAATGTCCTTGATGAAAATATGAACAGGAAAACTTCTAGAGACAGGGATTAACCAGGAAAAATACTCTTTCAAAAAGGATATGTTATCAACATGGAGAATATGTTGCATAAAGACCAGTGAAGGGGCAGCTATGTGGCACAGTAGATAGAGCACTGGCCTTGGAGTCAAGAGGACCTCAGTTCAAATCTCCTCTCAGACACAATAAATGATCTATCTGTGTAACCTTGGCCAAGTCACTCTTAACCCCATTGTCTTAAGTAATTAAAATTTTTTGAAAAGACTGGATAAAAGGTAGATTTCCTATAGACAATGAACTTCTCTACTCTCTTTTAAAGGGATATGCTAATTATGTTGATTACACTGCATTTCAGTGAGATCCATGATTAGATAACATAATTACCAGTGTTTAAAAGAAAGGTTAAAAGTTTAAAAAAAGGGAATAAGGATTCATATTTCCAGATTACAACATGTAGCATGATGGTAACCGATTACTTTATTAGTACATAATTATTTAACAGACCACCCAAATGGACAAAAAATTGGTCATAGAAATCAAAGGAAGGGGGAGAGCAGGTTAGATTTTTATGGTGCAGTGCTCTAAAATTACTCCCTACCACTTTTATCACCTCTTTTTATCACCATGAGTCTGAGAGTGATGCTTTATAACAGTCATAGAAATTAATGATCACAGAAAAATCATGATTTTATGTTGACCCAAAGATCAGTAGAAAAATGCTTTGAAGACTTATTTCTGATAATATAAGCACAATAAATAGTGTTAAAGGCATCATCATCGATGACATATGTAATAAACATAAAGGTGGTACTATCATATCATTACACTGTTCCACATGAAATATTAATTGATTCAGAGGAAGTCATATGGCATGTTGGATGGTTCCTCTTTGCAAGATTTTGGAAGGACAAACATGAAATGATATAGAAAAAGATGTTTGCTTTCTAATAAGAGAATTCTTATAACATTAAAAATCATTAGAAGTATACATATTTACATATAGACATACAAATTATTTCGACTAGATTATGTTTTCTCTATATCCTTAGTTATTCATAATTGGTAATTATTGTTATCTGTTGAGGCTGTGAGCCAAAATACAAGATATCAATTGTTGGCAACCATTGAAAGTTCAAATTTAATGCTCATAAGGAATTAAGCTTTTTAAGATTTACTTAAAACTTCTGCTTTCTGAAAGAATGGAAAATATCTAATTTGATAAAAATTGAGTCATCAACTTTGAATTCTAACATTTCTGTCCCAATGTAATAATGAGGAAATATTAATTACAAGAAAATAAATGTGGAAATGTGGATCCCAAATAAATGAAAATGAAAGATGCTAAAGGTAACATAATATTCAGTGATAACCAAAGATCAGTTTTTAAAGAATTGTGGAGAAAAAGTTGCCTGTAAAATTAAAATGCAATATTTGTATAGGTTTGAAGATTAAATCTTTGTATAATAAAATATGTTTTTTTCAATTTTCATTAGAAAAAGATGTCAGAGAAACTATGCCCAAGTATTTTCAAATTGTTCTATTTTACAAACATGCATATGTATTCAATCCAGAAACCACTCTATTTGGTCTTAATACTATCCAGCATGATGGCACAATGGATAGAGTGCCAGCCCTGAAATCAGAAGGACCTGAATTCAATTTCAGCATTTGATACTTATCAGCTATATGACCTTTGCCAAGTCACTTAACCCTTATTAACTCACATCCAGACCATCTCCATTCTTCCTGATTCATATTCAGGCTACTGAACTCAGATGGTTCTGGAGAAGAAAGTCAGGCTGATGAATTATCCAATTCATAGGATTGGCACCCCCTCCCTGATGTCATAGTCTTCAAAAACAAAGGACAAACATCATCATAAGGCTACAATATTACAGTAAAGCTCTCCTCATTTTAGACATGAGATCTTGTAAATCTTTTAAAATTTCCTAGTTTGTCAAGAGGCTTCTAGCAAAGTTAATATTCTCTTTCACCTGATAGACAGCTACATAGAAGTCAATGGTTCCTTGATTTATAATTGGTACAGAGTCCAAAATACAATTTTGGATTTATTGTTATTTATTGGTTAAAGATCATTTATTATGAAGCAAACTATTTTTGTCATACATTTTAAAGCACAAAAGAGTCTTGAATATTTAAGCAAATAAAAAGGAGACTTTGCAAGAATAATTTAATAAGAAAATCAAAATGATGAAAGCTAAGAAACTAGGAGTTATAAACCTAAATTCTAGTCCTTGACTTGCTTTGGACTGTTTTACAATAAGCAAGTCACCTAGCATCCTAGAATATTTATAACAAGAAGGGATCCTAGAGACCCAACTATTCCCCCCACCTAGTTTATTGTAAATTCTTTGAAGATGGGTATTAGTTTTGTATTCAAATATACAACTCCTATCCCACTGTCTTGAATAAAATAGGTGCTCGATAAAATTTTACTGAATTGAATTACAGCACAATATTCTCATATTGCAGATGAAAAATAAATGAGGTGTAAAGAAATTATCACTAGGTCATGCAGCTAGTTGGTAGCAGAATCAAGATGGCAAGAAGATATAGGTTTTAATTTCACCTTTTTCAATAAATATTCACATGACTGTCAAAGTCACTTCAATTTTGTAGGTTCATTTACTCATTTTCAAAAATCAAAGGAAATATTAGGTAAACTCCCAGGTCATTTCCAGCTCTAAAATATTAAGATTTTTCTAGAACCTAGGACTTAGGGTACTCTTCTTTGTTACTTCATGCTGTCTTCCTTAGTTTCTCTGTGCCTCACTTTTCTCACACAGAAAAGTTCTATATCAGCACATTTACTATTTGCCACCTAGAGGTATTCTGAAAATAAAAGGAATAAAAATGTACAATTTTACAAATGCAAAACTGTCATAAAAATTCAAGATTGAATCTATGCCTGGTGATGTCAGCAGTATATTCAAATCCACATCTGATCCTCAACAGTTGCATGACCCCAGGCAACTTATTTCACCTTTATATGTCTCAAACAATTCTGTCTCTTAAGTCCTCAAAGTCACAGATAGGTTATGGTCTGCTAAAAGGAGTTTTCCATTCCAGATTCTTCCAATATTCATTCTTCTTCTTCTTCTTAAGCAGACAAATCTACCTCAGTGTCAAGCTGTATAAACTGAAGAGCATCTACCTTCCTTAACAGCAAATCTTGGAGTTCAATGTGTATATAAGGGTGGGGTGGGAAAGAGGGTAGGGAAATACTGAAAACTTCATAAAGGATGATGATTCTCAATTTAGTAACAGTTATTAGTAACATGAAATCACACCTTTTGTATATTTCACATTAACCCTTTACATAGCATCATTGTGTAGAAATATGTATAGTTTTTTTTTTAATATTAACAAAACGTTATTTGTGCCTGTTTGATATTTTCTGAGGGCTTCCTGTGGCTTCATGGGCCTAATCAGATGTAAATTGCCCCCCATTGTTTAGTGTAACTTCATTGATAAATGCAAATTCACCAAGATAAGAGCTACCTCACCTTCCCACCCCATCCTCCCTCCAGCTTCCAGCCCATTACCTTGACTGCTGCCACAAAGAGGGGGAGGGATTTCCCCCTTTGTCCAAACTCTGACCAAGAAGTGGGCAAGACAATAAAAGTCTGGCCTAAACTACCTCAGGATGGACTCACTACAGTCTCAGCCCAGCCTGGTCTTCTGGTTGCTTTCCTTTCACTCCTTCCCTCAGGTATATCACCTAAACTTTTGTTATTCACCCTGCCCTCAAACTGCTTACTGTCTCTCCAGAAAAAAAAAAAAAAAAGTTTTGATCTTTGAATTTAGCAGGCTTATGAAATAAATGTCTTGAGCTATTTCTACTCTAGGGCTAGTTGTGAATTCCTTCAATATAAACAGCTCTCAATCTTTATTGGCTGCACCAATTTCTCCAGCAAAAATTGCATTTATTCATTAACAAATAATATAACTTTAGTTGTAATGAAATAGACATTTACAGAATCAGATTGTTTACTGCAGATTGTTCAACTCTAAGAAATGTAATTTCCATCTCAGTTGTCTCCAGGGTTTCAAGAACTGCTTTTGAAATTTAAATAGCACCAACTTGTCTTCTTTAATGATGAAGTGGGAAAATAAATAGCAATGAGCAGTAAATAAAATAGCATCTACCAAATGTCTTAAAGAGTAAAAATTTAATTGCATCTGTGTTGTTTATTGGCACAAGGATTGTCACCTCTTTGAAAGTTGACCTTAAGTGTAGTAGGTTTTGTGAGATTTCTTTTGTACTACACTGCCAGGTGTCATATACATCTTTCTTTTTGACCTCTTTCTGGCAAATTATTTTGGAGAGAGGAATAAATAATGCCCTTGTACATTGATTTATGTGAACCCAAGAGAAATAGTTCTATGAACATATTACAGGAAAACTCCAGGCCCTAGTCACTGGATCAAAGGTGGCTGTATCTTATTATTTGTCATCCAAGCCAAACCAAGGAGTGATGACAGAAAGGTCCACTTCTTAATGTCATCACGTTCAATGGAGTTTAATGTGCTTTCATTGCTGTGGATGTGTTTTCAAATATCACTCACAATTGTCTGTCAAAAGACAACCAATTGCTTATTCCAGATCCAGGACTCGAAAGCAGAATGAAACATGTGAGGATGAGCAGCTTCAAAATTAAGGTCTGGGCAGTTTTAGTCAAGAAACCCTGAAACTGATGTCCAGTCAAGATGGTGGAAAGAATACAGGCACTGTGTTAAGTGCTCCTCTTTCCCCTCAAAAACAACATGAAAGGAACCTCTTAACAGAAATTAATTCCACAAAACTCAGAAAGAGAAGCTAGGAGAAGAACATCTACCAAGAAGGTCTGTCTCAGTGGACTGTGAGTAAACTGGGAGATGGGAGAAGGGGGTCAGCTAGGGGACAGGAGCTGGGGGAACCCAGAGTGCCATCCTTAGTCTTAAAGATTTTGGTGAGTGGCCAATGCAAGATTCAACTTTAGCTGCAGAGTCTTTGGCTGAGGGAGAAGAGCTAGGGGAGGGTGAGTTCCCACACAGAGTTTCAGAGCATGCCTAGAGAACAACCAGCTGGGCTGGGGACCTGAGCTCCATAATTTCATTGGAGCCCTTTGCCCAGAGCAAACAATAAGCACCCCCCCCCCCCCCCCAACCACCACCACCACCACCACCACCACTCCCTCAGGGCAACAGAGTTCACTCAAAGTAAAGGGATTAACTCAGCACATTATTTGGTCAGCTCAGACCTTGCTGCTGAGGGTCCCAAACACTCCAGAGAAAGCAAACAGCACTGCCTACTGGCCAGCACTTGGAACTACTAAGCCAAGTGAACAAAGTCTCTAGGATGTTCAAAAGCAAACCTCTGAGAGCCAGGCCCCCCCCCCCCCCATTCCCAACATAAGATCTGAGATATATGAAGAAATGCCAGGGAAAAGAGGAGAAAAAATATATTCTAACCCAGAGAGATTTAGCACTTCTGAGGGGAATATGAGTTGATCTCCAGACCAGAAAGACTTGTTTGAAGAAGTCAGGTAGGAATTTAAAAATCAATTGGCAAAATTGGGAAAAGAAACTCAAGAGAATATTAACACCTTCCAAAAAGAAAACAAATCCTTGGAAAATACAATTGGACAAATACAAAATGAGACTAACTCTCTCAGATCTTCAATTGGACAAATGCAAAAAGAAAATGATTCTCTCAATACTACACTGAAGTAAATGGAAAACTCCATCAGAAATAGGATGGATCAATTGCAAAAGGAGTTGCAAAAGATTAAATGAAGAAAATTCTTCTCTAAAAAAAGGAATGGAATTGGTGGAAATTAATGACTTCAGGAGACAGCAAGATTCTATTAAACAAAACCAGAAGATGAAAAAAACAAAAGAATATGTAAAATACCTCATCAGCGAAACCACTGACCTTGAGAACATATCAAGAAGGGACAAACTGAGCATTATAGGCCTTCCTGAAAACATTGAAGAATAAAAGCCTGGACTTAATATCACAGGTTTTAGTGATGAAAAATTGCCTTGATATCATGGATCCAGAGGGCAAAATAGTTATTGAAAGAATATATCTAACCCCTCCAGAAAGAGATCCTAAAATGAAAACACCAAGGAATGCTCTGGTCAAATTCAAGAACTATCAGAGAAAAGAAAAAATCCTGCAAACAGCCAGAAAGAAAAAAAAAATTAAATATCAAGGAGCTGCAGTAAGGATTATACAGGACCTGTCCACATCAACTTTAAGATATCGAAGGGCCTGGAATAAAGTATTCCAAAGAGCAATGGAGCTTGGAATGCAACCAAGAATCCACTATCCAGCAAAACTGAGCCTTCTCTTCCTGGGAAAAAGATGGACATTTAATGAAATGGGACACTTCCAATATTTCCTGATGAAAAGATCAGAGCTAAATAGAAAATTTGTAAATCAAACAGGAGGCACAAGAGACATATGAAAAGGTAAAAAAAAAGGGGATAAAGAAAAAAACTGCTATCCAATAAGATGAAACTAGATAGAAAGCCACTTGAGAGAAAGAGTCTCATAAATATTGAGAATTGTAACTCTATTCGAGAAAATATACTTAGCCAGAATTGATGGACACTCATGAATTTTCTTTGACTCAAATAGGATGTTTTAAAAACAATGCCTCTGCCTCCTTTAAAAAGAGGGACAGTAAGGAGATAGAATGATGGAGGAGACTGAATGGAGTAAAACCCCTTACATGAAGAGGTCAAAGACCTATTGTAATAGAGGGGGAGAAGGGAGGAGATGAGAACCACATGAAACTCCATCTCATCAGACTTGGCTTAAAGTTAACTTAGACACACAATTATGTTAAGAAACTTACCTTACCTTTAAAGCATTAAAAGGCAAAAAGGGGTGGGGGTACATGGAGGGGCTGAAAAAGGGGAACTAACAGAAGGAAGGGAAGAAGGGGAAAGGGTTGATATAGAAGGACAAACAAACTGAACTTGGCAATATTCAGAAGCAAATGGAAATGGATAAAAGGAAAAAGAGGAAAAATACAAACAGAAGGAAGATTGTATGGAGGGCAATAAAGAGTTAGCAATTATAACTTTGAGTTTGAATGGGTTGGACTATTCCTTAAAACATAAGTGAATAGCAGAGTGGATTAAAAACCAGAATCCGGGTGGCTAGGTGGCTCAGTGGACAGAGCACTGGCCCTGAATTCAGGAGTGCCCGAGTTCAAATCCAGCCTCAGATACTTAATAATTACGTAGCTGTGTGGCCTTGGGCAAGCCACTAACCCCATTGCCTTGCAAAAACTAACTAATTAACTAACTAACTAACTAACTAACTAACTAACTAAACAAATAAATAAATAAATAAATGAATAAATAAATAAATAAATAAATGAACAAGCAAATAAATAAATAAATAAATGAAAAATCAAAACCAGAATCCTACAATATGCTCCTCACAAGAAACTCATTTGAAACAGAGAGATACATATAGAGTAAAGTAGAGAGGTTGGAGCAAAATATATTTTGCTTCAGTTGAAGTGAAAAAATCAGGAATAGCAATCTCTATCTCAGATGAAGCAGCTGAAAAGACAGATAGTGTTAAAAGAGATAAGAAAGGAAAATAAATCTTCCTAAAAGTACCATAGACAATAAAGCAATTTCAATACTAAATATGTATGCACCCAATGGTATACCATCCAAATTGTTAGAGAAGTTTAAAGAGCTAAAGGAAGACATAGGGAGGAACACTCTACTAGTGGAAGACCTTACCCTCCTTCTCTCAGATTTAGATAATTTTTTTTTTTACCAAGACAGGTAAAGTCATTTTTTTTAAATATACAAAAGCAAAATAAATTTTAAGGCTAGAAAATTCAAGCTCTTAAAATACCACTGTATTCAAATAAATTACTTAGATAAATGTAACTTTAATAAAAATATATAAATCTCACCTCCATATACAGGTCTTGTTTCTGGATTGTTTAAATAATTTTATTTTTTAAGAAAACATTTATCATTTGATATTATTTAAGTTTTGCAGATACTACTTTGTTAAGAATTAGGTTTCCCCCAGGACTCCCAATTTAAGCTTCAAATGGTTGTTTTTGAGTGTTTTATGCTGGTGGTATTCCTCTTCAGTGCTCAAAACATCAGAAAAGAATTTGACAATTTTACAATTTACAACATGACTTGTTATTTTTGCAAGGCAATGGGGTTAAGTGACTTGCCCAAGGCCACACAGCTAAGTAATTATTAAATGTCTGAGGCTGGATTAAGGCCGGTACTCTATCCACTGTCCCACCTAGACATCCCTAGACTGTGTTTAAACTATAACATCAAAGGTGTTATCTTTCTACTGTTAAAAGTTAACAACCTTGGCTACTAATTTTTTGGGTTTTTGTGGTTTGGGAGCCTCCAAAATTTCTTCATAATCTGCACTCATCCCCTCAATCCAACGACCAACTGTGCCCTTGTTATCTGAATTCTGATTTTCAGGACAATCTTTCTTAAAATGTTCCACAGAACCACAAAGTCTACAACCACTACCTTCAGCATAAAGTCCTTTAGGATTATCAGGACAGGATCTAGACAGATGTCCCATCTCTCCACAAATGAAACATTTTTAAAAAAAGGAAATTCTCCCATAGCTGGGTCTACTTTGGCTTTGCATTAGGTTATTTCATGTTCAGTGGAACCACAGCGGTAACGGATTCCAGTGCCCATATCTTGACTCTCAAGGACAGCAGGGCAATCTGCAACTTCATGGCCTGGTTTTCTGCAATAATAACAGACCTGTGCATTTTTCTTTATTTTTTGTCTTTTCAACCTCCTTCCTTCTTGGCGACTATCTTTTTTGAGAGCTGTTGTTATTTCTTCTCTTATTTCCAGGCTATTTCCCATCACATTCCCATTCTGTCTTAGATATTCCATGAATCCATTTACATCTTGATTGGTATAAGATTTTTTTTTCTTGTTTTTTTGATTGGGGTGGATCATTCTTAAGGGAGAGCCCACTGGAATGAAAATGCTTATCCTTTTGTAGATTTTGGGTTCCTCTCTCCATAGAGCCCTTCTTCATGTCTTCCCATGATGTTGCTTTCAAAGATTTCTTATTATGTGTTGTGTTGGTTTGTGCCCACCTGGTCATGGTTTCAACCAAAGTACCATATAGAGTCTGATATTTGTGCTTTTGTGTTTGACACTAGGAGTCCTGGCGTGAAAAGCTTTATGAATTAGGTAGGTTTTCTTTTCTTGTGTTTGTCTTTTGCAAGGCAAGGGGGTTGGGGGGCTTGCCCAAGGCCATTATGAAGGGTCTGCTGCCAGACTTGAACCCAGGCAGGTTTCCAGGAGGCGGGTGGCAGGGGCCTGTCTGGCCATCTCCTGCGACATCTTCCTTCGCACATTACCCGCTCTCACGCCGCAGCGCCAGCCCCGGACCGCGACGGGCCCCTTCCATGCCACCCGTGCCTGTCTGCCGCCACGCGGGGGGAGTGCTGTCTGTGGCGGAGGCGCAGCGCCCGAGGAGCTCGGCCTTGTCCCCATCTTATGGGGAGGGCAGCCGCCCAGGGCAAGGAAGGGAGGAGGGGCCTCCGGAGGCGCTGAGGAGCGGATGGACTTACCCTCCTGCCCACGGGCCCGGGAGATTTAGATAAATCTAACCATAAAATAAACTAGAAGGAAATTAAGAAGGTAGACTGTTAGGAAAACCAAGGCATGATAGACCTATGGAGGAAAATGAATGGGGATAGAAAGGAAAATTTTTTTTTTCCTAGAGTACATGGCACTTACACAAAAATTGACATGTACTAAGGCATAAAAACCTAATGATCAATTACAGAAAAGCAGAAATAGTGAATACATCTTTCTCAGATCAGAAAGTAATAAAAATCATATGCCATATTGGGCCAGGGAGATATAGACCCAGAACTATTTGGAAACTAAATTACCTCATTTTAAAGAATGAGTGGATCAAGCAACAAATTATAGAAAGAATTGATTATTTTATCCTAGATTATGACAATAATGAAACAATATACCAAAACCTATGGGACTTACTCAAGGGGGCTATCAGGGGATATCTTACATCTTTGAATGTTACATATATAGATTAGAGAAAGAAGAAATCATTGAACTAAATATGCAACTAAAAAAAGTTGAGAAAGAACAAATTAAAAATCCCCAACTAAATACTAAATAAGAAATTCTAAAAATTAAATGAAAAACTAATAAGACTATCAAACTAATAAATAAAACCAAGAGCTGGTTTTACAAGAAAAACTAATAGAATTGATAAAACGCTGGTCAATCTGATTTATAAAAAGAAAGAAGAAAACCAAATTGCTGTTATCATAAATGAAAAAGGTGAACTCACCACCAATGAGGAAATTAAATTAATAATTCAGAATTATTTTGTCCAATTCTATGCCAATAAATTTGACAATCTAAGTGAAATGGACAAATATTTATAAAAATATGTTGTCCAGATTAAATGAAGAGGAAATTAAAAACCTAAATAACCCTATCTCAGAAAAAGAAATTCAACAAGCCATTACTGAACTCCCTGAGAAAAAATTTCAAGGTCCAGATGGATTTAAAAGTGAATTTTATCAAACAGTTAAATAACAATTAGTTTCAATTCTATATAAACTCTGGAAAAATAGGTGAAAATGGAACTCTGCCTAACTCTTTCTATGACACAAATATGGTGCTGATACCTAAACCAGGAAGAGTTGAAGGAGACAAAGAACCTCACACCCTATACCAAGAGAAGATCCAAATGCATATAGTATTTAGACATAGAAAACAATATTATAAGCAAACTCGAAGATCAAGGAGTAGTTTACCTGTGAGATCTATGGAAAGGGAAGCAGTTTATGACCAAGGAAGAGATGGAGAACATCATTAAAAAAAACTAGATAAATTTAATTAAATTTAATTAAATTTAAAAGCTTTTGCACAGACAAAACCATGGTAACCAAAATCAAAAGAAATGTAGTAAATTGGGAAACGAGTTTTGCAACTAGTATTTCTGACAAAGGACTCATTTCTAAAATATACAGAAAATTGAGTCAAGTTTTCAATAGAACATGCCATTCCCCAATGGAAAATGATCAAAGGATATGCAAAGTTAATTTATAGCTTAGGCAATCAAAGGGATCCATAGTCATATGAAAAAAGTGCTCTGAATCATTACTTCTTAGAAAAATGCAAATTAGGACATCTCTGAGACAATACCTCACACCTCTCAGACTGGCCAATATGACCAGAAAGGACAATAATCAATGTTGGAAGGGATGTGAGAAATCTGGGACACTAATATATTGGTGGTGGAGCTGATAACTTATCCAAACATTCTGGAGAGCAATTTGGAATTATGCCTGAAGGGCAACAAAAATGTGCATACCCTTTGATCCAGCAATACCACTACTAGGTCTATAGGGTAAAAACATCACTTGTACAAAAATATTCATAGCAGCCCTGTTTGTAGTGGCAAAGAATTGGAAATTAAGTGAATATCCATCAATTGGGCAATGGTTTAACAAACTGTGGTATATGTATGCCATGGAACACTATTATTCTATTAGAGGCCAGGAGAGATGGGAATTCAGAGAAGCCTGGAAGAATTTGCATGTACTGATGCTGAGCCAGATGAGCAGAACGAGAAAAACATTGTACACCCCAACAGCAAAATAGGGGTGATGATCAACCTTGATGGAGAATACCATCTGTATCCAGAGAAAGAATTATGGAGTTTGAACAAAGACCAAACATTATTACCTTCAATTTAGAAAAAAAAAACTACTATCTTATTATGTAATTTTGTTATTTTGTACACTTCATTTTTTGTCCTTAAGGGTATAATTTCTCTGTCATCACATTCAGCTGAGATCATTGTATACCATTGAAACAATGTAAAGACTAACAGAATGCTTTCTGTTGGGGGTGGGTGGAGGGGAAGCAAGAATGGGGGGGAAATTGTAAAAGTCAAAATAAAATCTTTCTAAAAAGAAAAAAGAAACCCTAAATTTAACTCCAAGCTTTATCGAGAATAGATGCAACTCTGCCCTGTCTTCATCTATTAACACACATCTAGAAACAAGAACTCTGCTTCTTTCTACCTAGAAGCTTAATCCATATCTGCACAAAACCCTAGGCATTCTTTTAGCTGGAAAAAATCAAGGAAATGTAAGATAAAGAGTAACAAAGTTTGAAATTTAAATAAATGAGTAATTATTCATAGACTACTATGTGTGCAGGATTACCTAAGACCTACAGGAGATATCAAATTTATTTTCATATTCCCTTCTATCAATCTAAAATCTCCTTGAACAACACATATCAATGAACAACTTAATGGCAATAAAAAAGCAGTATATGATGAAGCATGAATGAATGTGCTAAGTACAACATATTCTTGGAGTGTTGTGGAAGATTCAGTAACTCCAATAGAGATTGAGTTAGTGAACAGTGAATGAATCATGAAATCCTTGGGGTTTAAAACTGCTTAGGATTTATTATAGAAGACTCACAAAGTGCAGAGATTATCCTAGAATAACAGCAAGATCTTTGAAGGACTGACCCTTCTCTTAAATGCACTTCTGTCAGGGGTTGGACAAAAGGTGGAGCTTGGGGACTGGTCCACCCACCTGGCTGCAGGTGTTCTCCAATAGACAAACTACATACAGTTCCTTCCTGCCCCAAGGTGCATGACTTAGAAGTACAACATGTTGCTTCCTGTGCTGCCTGTGTAAGCTTGACTTATCAGTGGTCAAAGGCAGGTAGCTGGAAGCCAGAAGCTGGGGAAAGTGGAAAGTTGTAGGAATGGTTAAGAATCCAAGGTTACTCCCATCCTCCCATCCTGGAATGTAGTCACTTTGAACAAAAGAATTCCCCAGATAAGTCACAATATCTTCCCTGCATCAGAAGGGCTTGTCAATGGAACACATAAGTAGTAAAAAGAGGGAAGGAATGATGAGTAAGGAGAACAGCAAGTGGTAGACTGGAAAGTTGAAAATAAGGATAGCAGGAAAAACAAAGTGAGGAAATTGTTTGGACTAGAACAGAAGATTTCCAAAAGGGGAATCAGATATTATTCTTCCATATATTGAGCAACAAGAGACCTGAGAAATCATATACTTCAATGCCTTCACTTACAGATGAATAAACTGAGACACAAAAAAGTAAAGTGATTTACAATGGTTGTCATATCAAGTAAATATTTGAAAATTTCTTTAAATTGAAGATTCACATCTAGGTTCCCTGATTCTAAAATCAGGAATGGGAGTTGACTTAGGGAGGTGAGGTGGGGTTAAATTATAAAAGACCTTGAAAGTCAAGCTGAAAAATTTAGATTTTTATCTTCAGAGCTATAGAGAAATTTAAGACTTTTAAGGAGTGAAGTCCCATAATAAGTGTGGTGATTGAACATTTGCTTGGTACCTGTATGTAGGATTAGATACTGTGGGAAGAGATGAACATTTAATATGACTGACACTGATAGCATTGTGACATTAACAGGAGAGCCATTAAAAAGAACAATAAGATTAAACAGTATGAGTGGGAATTGAGAGAAGAAACAAGGTAGGAGGAAGAGAAAGGAAGGGATTTGTAAGTCACAAAAAGGGAAGAGAGATGTTGGAAAAAGTTGAAAAAGGGTACTTTTGGTGAATTGACTCAAATGTTATAACTGTCCTTAAGCATACATTCCTTCTACAATTTAGAAACAAGGTGACTAGAAAACATATTGCTTTGGGAGTCTGGAGACCTCGACAGTATTCATGGCTTACTAGTTTATATTTTGAAAAAGTCACTTTTGGAGTTTCAGTATCTTATCAACAAAATGATGGAGTTTGGACTTAAGATACCATTTGCTCTAGCATCCTTTGATCCTCTGAATGGGAGGCTTTGTTCAGTCTCCTTTAGCCTTTACCATTTATACCATCAAAACAATAGATCATCAGAGTTTCTGTTTGCCTGTTTATTTGCTTCCACATCAGGATTGAAGTTTTCTTGAGAACAGAGATTTTTAGGATTTTATATATTGCCTACCATAGTTTGGAGCATGCCATAAATATTTAATAAATAAATGATTGACTGGCTTGGCAAAATTTCTAGAGGAAACTATCTCCAATCCATTTTAGATTGATTAGGGAAATATAATGAAATATTTAGATAACTTCCAAAACTAACGGCATTTCCTACTTTGGAACAAGCATGAATTATTGTTCATTCTACCTGGTATCTCTGCCATTACTAATTTGTCAAGAAACCACTATTCACATACTGTTCTGTTTCAATATACTTAAAATATTCAATATCAAAGAGGCATGGTCTTTTAAAACACAAGTCTACAGCAGAAATAAAGACAATGCAATGTGCAAACAAATCTGCTCAGGATAGTAAATATATGATAGTTTTTGGTAAATTGGGCCAAATTTGCTGTCTTTATAGGACAGGTACTTAGACCAGAAAATTCAAGACAGTTTTCTCTTGACTAGAAAAGTTTACTACTGGCTTATCATTAACTGGAGTCAGGAAGTTTCCTCATTGTGTGCAGAAGAAGAGTTGATTGAATGCAGACTCAAGACTAGTTGAAGACAATGAGTTAAACGAGAGTGTTCTAAGGAAGAATCCCTACCTGTACTAGATTAATCTGAGTGAGCTAGAAAGTAAATATTGAGCCAGAAATATCAGTCTAAAGGGAGGATTGATACTGATTATACTTTAAAGTGCAAAACTAAAGGATTAAGATAGAAAAACAAGGACCATCATAATAGTGCAGACAAGGGTAAAACTAGAGATAAATGTGTGATATTACAGAATTATGGGTTATTGTGGAGAGACACTGTGAAAATGAGCACAATAGCATATTAATTATTTTGGAGGACTGGGTATTCCCCTCTCACAAAAGTTGGGAATTCAGGAAAATCGCTCCAAAGCATAATCCCACTATAGACTAGAATGGAAGTTTAATTTGATCTGATTCTGATTTTATGACTAGATGCCTACTGGAAGGTCTGTGTCTCAAATCTCTTCCCACTTTAATCCATTCTCCATTCAGTCACTAATGTGATCTTCCTAAAAAACAACACAGATGTGATTCTCCTCTCTCTCTCTCTCTCTCTCTCTCTCTCTCTCTCTCTCATTATCTACTTAGATAGATAAATATAGATACAGATAGATTGATCGATATAGACTTAGATAGATAGATAGATACATACATACATACATACATACATACATACATACACACACTGCTTTCTATTGCCTCCAGGAACAAAATTAAAATTCTCACATTATTTTTCAACTTACTTCCCAGCAAGAGGGGTTTCCTGGTTGTTCATGAACAAAACATTCCACCTCTCAGCAGTATTTTTTCTGACTGCCCTCATGCCTATGACATTCTCCTTGCTCCATTCTAACTATCAATCTTCCTGGTTTCTTTTAAGCTCTTTAACTGAAATCCTATCTTTTTTAAGAAGTCTTCCCTAACCCCTCTTAATCTCAGTGTCTTTTTTTGTTTTAATTATTTCCTATTTGTACAAAATAAAATTTGATTTATATTTTATATATAAAATATATTCATATATTTGTTTGCATATTATCTTCTCAATTAAATTATAAATTCTTTGAAGTTAGATAATGTTGATTGCCTCTTTTCAAAGTCCTAGTACTGAATACAGTGATTGTCAGATATTAAATGCCACATACTAGATGTTTATTTATGAATTCAATGATATACCACTATAGTTCAGAACTCCTGAGCTCTAGAGATCTGCCAACCTACATCTAAGGTAACTGGAATTGCATGTGTACTATTGCTCATGTACCTTTTTTGGTAGGAAAATAGGCATGACGAAATCAAGTTTTTGATGAAAATAGTTTGGCTTCTTCTGGATTATCAAACTGGTTGGAACAGAAAAGTTGTCTGGAGATGATAATATTTCTCACTGATCTAAAGAGTTTAAAACCTGGGCTTAGTAGAAATGTTAAAAGTGTATAGACATGGCTTAAAAAGCAAATGAATACTTGCGTTCTAAGTTTATGTAAAATGGAAAAGAGAGCCATAACTAAAAAGTTGCCTAGAGCAACACCAATTAATAAGGCTAAGACAATTACATAAAATAAACCTCAAAATCAAACTTTTTAAGAGGAAATAGGAATCAAAATCAATTCCCCAACATGGAGCTTCCAAATTATTTTCATGGAAAGGGAACAATGTTTAAGAAAATTGAAAAGATAGAAAAAGCCCAGGTTGTCAATAGATTTAAATCTCAAAGGAGTTTATATTTGAGACTAGCTTTGCTTGACCTCTTAAAACAATTATAAATATTGAGAGCTGGAAGGTTACAAAGAAGCAAATGTCAACTTAATGTGAGGGAGGGGGAAGTGGAGAGAACTTTCTAAATATTAAAGTTGTATAAAAACAGAATGGGTTTCCATAAGAAATAGTGAGCTGTCTCAAACTTTAAATTTTCATGTGGTGGGCAACTGACTATGCATCAATGATATTGTAGAAAAGATTATTTATCTGGAATTTAAGTTCCATTCAACTCTGGGTTTTGACTATTTTCTTGGAATTGGGAAATAAAGTAAAGTTGAACTAAGTAGTGATTGATAGCAGTTGAAATAAAGATAATAAATTATGCTTATTTTTCTTTTATAAATTGATCTTTCCTAAAATGTGCATGTAAAAATTTTACTGAATGATAATGCTGATTTATTATTTTAACCAAATTCTTATTATACATAACCTTATTGTACCCTAATCCATTCATTCACATCTTTGTAACATGGGGAAAAGCTAACTCATTCACAATACAACAATATTTAATCATTCTTGTTTAGTATGTATTCATAATACACCTTTATATATTATATATAATATCTATGACTATATAGATTTGTATGAAAATGAACACATATGCATGTGTGTTTATGTGTGGGGGTTTGTGTGTATCCCAAGAAGATCCTTTTCACTAACCACAATCTATCATGAACATTTCATTAGTTCATTTGTCCTCAGCATTCATGTATATAGTTTCTGTTCAAGCCATGCGATAAAAGTCTTATTTAAAAAACAGGACAAGATAGTAAGCTGTCCATGAATCCCTATATTTAAGGGACTGATTTCTGGAGCATAATTTAATGAGGAGTTAGTCAGTTCACGTCTTGGACTAGCCAAGCCTAAGGGAAAGGAAATTGATTTTTTTAAGAATCATTCATTGTTGAAAGTTGGATGAATGAGTGAATTACAAATTCAAGGGAGGAAAAGTAAATTAGATGAGCCAGAACCAGTTCAATGAATTCCTAAAGAATCCAGAAAAGGCAAAGTGTTACAGAGGAGACATGGAACAAATACTAGTATAGAAATCAAAGAAACTTCATTGTCATTATTGTCAAGGTTCACTATCTCTCTCCTCTTTAGTACTTTCCTCTAAATATAATACAGAGTGAAGCTAATAGCAGACCAATTATAAACCAAAGTATGGTAACTAAAGTATAATAGGAGATGAATAAATGTTCAATGAATTGATAGATGGTAAAGGAAACTGGAGGCAATGGAATGGGGGCTGACTTTAGGGAACACACCATTCATTTAATATAATAAAATACCCGATCTGTCATTTAGTGCTAAAGAGTAAAGGAAATACAGAGATTTAGTTTCATTCCCTCAGAGTATTCAGAGACTATCCTGGAAGAGAATGAATATGTAAATAATTATAATACAATTTTATAGGGATTGTTGTCTTCTTGGTTTTTATATCTCCAGGCTCTATAACACATAGCAAATACTTAATAAAAAATATATAATGATTTCTTGATTGACTGAACAAGTTGTTTTGAGAAAGTACTATATGGGGGGAAAATCACTTTCTTCTGAGGTATAAAGGTCAGCTTGATGGAGGGACTGACATATAAGCTATACTTGAACCATGGGTGGAGTACAATAGACAGATGTAGGAGAAAAGAATTCCTCATGCAGGCAATGATGTGTCCTAAGACATAGAAGTAAGAAAGTAAAAAATTCTTGCCAGGAGTATAGAATATGAAAAATGAAATGACACTAAGCATGTAGGTTGCAGATTGGTCACACACAGTGCAGGTTCTAGAATGTTAAACTAAATTTCCTAAGCTTTAGAGTTAGATGTGATTTTAGGGATAATGTGATCCAAAAACCTTTATTTTACAGAAGATTAAAATAAGGTGAAAGAAGTAAAGAGACTTGCCAGAGGTGACACACCAATATCAAATTCATGTCCTCTAGTATGAAACAGTACTCTTTCTCCTATTGTTTTGTAATATCAACACTTGTACTATAAGCACCTAATTTAGGTAGAACACGACTCAGTTCCATTTAGGAGATAAAATACATGTAAGTTTAGATATCCATTGTCTCTGGAGAAGAGTTCTCACAATGAGGGATAGCACATCAGAGTATTTGCTTCAGAGTTAGTTCATATGAGTGCATTCAAAGCAAGAAGAGATGTGCCTTCTCTTGGTGATTAAGGTTGAACTGTTAGAGTTTAGAAATTCATTTGTACATAAGGATAATCTAGATGAGGCAATTAGGAAATAGAAATAAAGCATTTGCTTATTAGGCACATAGCTGAGTTTGAAAAAATCACAAAAACTATATGTTTACTTATTTATCCATTGCAAGGTTGTGGAAAGGAGATTTGGAAAGTCCTAAATGATCATATGGATATAAATATATATAGTTATGGATATAGATGCTATAGATATATCCTATATGTATAGAATATATATGTGCATATATGTATTATATACATATATATGTATATATATATATATATCTATAAGTCCACATATATCTATAATAACATATTTATGTGTGTATAACAGTGTAAAAGACAAGTTATAGAGTCATTGTTTACACTGTCATACAGGAATCAAACAGAAGGTCTCTAGATTGCTATACACAAAGATACTACCAAAGAAGCATAGGTTAAAAATAAATGTTCTAAAGTTTCAGTACGGATGGGGCAAATATTTTTATTGCTGGATAATTGACCTGGTCCAAAATGATACCAAGGCATGCCTGTAGTTGTAGGACAAACAGTACAATTAAATTCCTAAGGAAGTCACAAAGAAGTAAAAGATTTAGAATACCAGAGTATCTCAAGAATTCTAAGTTAGAAATTTTTAGGGTTTAAGAATAGTTGGCAGCCAAGAGTTTTTTCCCTTTTCTCTCTTTTTCTTTATGGAAAGTGACAGGGATAGTAACAGAATTTATGATTCCAGTGATTTAGAACTGCCAGGTGAGGACTTATGAAGTGGAACCAAGTTGGTGCCCTGAGGGCTGGGCTTCATGTGCTCACTCTGGCAGAGGTTCCCCGTCTGTTCCCCTAAGTTGTACTTGGTGGTCCCCTGGGTGTAAGTCAGGAATTTGCCCCCGCTTCTGTGAACCTGGCTCCCAGTGCACTGGGGCTGCCTCAGGGAGGCTGAGATTCCTGAGCTCTGGTGGGCCACCCCTCCGCCCCCCTGGAACTGAGCCTTTCCTCTCTTTTCCAGGTTACCTTGGGTTGGAGAATTGCCTCACTGGATCCCTCTGTGGGTTCTGTCTCTAGAAAATGTTGTTAGAGTCCTTAGTTTGTAAGTTTTGCTCCAGAGCAACTGAGAGAAGGTTCTCTCCTGTCTCCATCTTAGCTCCGCCCCCCAAAACAACTTTAAATGAAGCTTCTATACAGACCCTAAAGCTACAGATTCCACAATAAAAAGAGTGAAACAAGATCTGAATTCAAGGTATCTTAGAAGAACTTTAGTGAAGCAGTGTCTCCCCTGAGTAAAAGGGAAACATAGTGCAGGCTGGATCAAGGCTCACTTAGTCAGCTTTGCAGCAGACCATTGGTGAGGTTCCCAACTCCAGCTCAGAAGATAAAGTTCAGGCCTAAGAATGTTTGTGCAACAGATGGAACTGAGTTGAGCTACCCCAATGCTGGGAATAAACAACTACAAAGGCAAGAGTATAGGCAAACAGAAAATCAGGGTTACCCTAAAGTAGTCAATTGCTGCATAGGCATTGCCATAGGAAAGCATTGAGCCAGGAATCAGTTCCTGGCCCCAGCCGGAAAAGCTTGGGACAATACTCCATGTGCCCCAGGAGCAGGACTCAAATATCAAAATGAACAAAAAAGACAAAAAAAGTGATAACTACAGATCGCTCCTTTTCTAATAGGGATGATAAAACACCATCTGATAAGTGGAATGCAGAGACAAAATGCCTACATGTGAAGTAGTTTATGAATTGACCTCAAATACCTCAAATACAAATAGACTTCTTAGAAGAGCTTATAAAGAGAAAAGAAAAAAAAGGGGAAAATAAGTGAGAGTCATGCAGGGGAATTATGAAAAATTATCTAAAGAAATTAACTCTTTAAAAGCAAAATTGGCCAAATGGAAAAGGAAAACTACTCCTTTAAAAGTAAAAATGATTCTTAGAGGAGAAGCTAAAAGATATAGACAGCAAATCCATAATAGTGGAGAACCTTAATCTTCCTCTTCAGAATTAGAAAAATCTAAGGACAAAATTATCAAGAAAGAAGAAAAGAAAATGGATAGAAGTTTAGAAGATTTAGCAATTATAAGTCCTCTGAAAAAAATTGAATGGAGTAGTCAGGAATAAATTTTTTTTCTGCATTACATGGCACCCATATGAAAATTGACCATGTATTAGGGCTTAAAAATCTCACAATCAAATATAGAATGACAAATATTAAACACATCCCATTCAAATCATGATGCAAAAAAATTAAATGTAATAAAGGACCATGGAAATATAAATTAAAAAGCAATTGAAAACTACATAATCTAATGTTAAAAATGAGGGCAATAAGCAAAAAAAATCAAAGAAATAAGCAACAATTTCTTCCAAGGCAATGATAAGGATGAGACTTTATAATAATATTATTATAACTTGTAGAATGCAGTCAAAGAAGGTATTAGGGGAAATGCTTATATGAATAAAATAGAGGAAGAAGAGTTCAATGAATTAGACAACTAAAAAGTTAGAAAAAGAGCAAATTTAAAATCTTCAATTAACTATGAAATTAGAAATTATGAAAATAAAGTCAGAGATAAACAAAATTGAAAGAAAATCATTGAATTAAAAAATAAAACTAAGAACTGTTTTTTATGAAAAATTCAATACAATAGATGTTTATCTAATTTAAAAAATAAGTAATAAAATCAATATAAGTGAAATGAATTTTTACATAAGCTGCCTAGATTAACAGAAGAGGAAACAAAATATATAAAAACCCAATTTCAGAAAAAGAAATTGAAGAAACTATCAATAAATTGCCTCAGAGAAAGTCTCCAGACGTAGATGGATTGACAAGTAGAATTCTATCAATTCTATGTAAATTATTTTTTTAAATAGGTGAAGAGTTCTGCCAAATCCTTTTTATAATATAAATTTGGTGTTAATATCTAAACCAAGAAGAGTCAAAACAGACAAAGAAAATTGTATGTCATTTTCCCTAAGGAAAACTGATGCAAAGTTTTTAAATAAAATTTTATCAAAGAGTTGACAAGTTATTATAAAGCTAGGTGGTGTGGTGAATAGAGCATTAGTCTTCAAGTTAGGAGGAAAAGAGTTCAAATCCAGCCTCATACACTTGCCACTTACTTTCTATGTGACCTTGTGCAAGTCACTTAATCCCAATTGCCTGACATCTAGGTCCATCTCCAGATATTCTGTTTCATATCTGGACACTGGACCCAGGTCTCTCTGGAGGAGAAAGTGAGATTGGTAACTTAGCACAGTATCCCCTCACTCAAATCCAATTCATGTACTTGTCATGGCATCACCTCCCTGGTATTACGATCTTCTTCAAGAAAGAAGGACAAACAACATCAAGATTACCATGATCAGGTAGAATTTATATCAGGCATGCAGGGATGATTCAATATTAGGAAATCAATCAACATAATTAAACATATATAAATGACAAAATTAACAGAAATCTTATGACTATGTCACTAGATGCTGAAAAATACTTTGACAAAATACAACATCTATTTCAGTTAAAAATACTTGAAACATAAGAATAAATGAAGCCATTTTCTTAAAATGATAAATAGTATTTATATAAAACCATCAGCAAGCATCATATGAAATGAAGATAAATTCACAGAATTTCCAATAAGATCAAGGGTAAAGGGGCAGCTATGTGGCTTAGTGGATAGAGAGCATCAGTCCTGGAGTCAGGAGGACCTGAGTTCAAATTCAGCCTCAGACACTTAACAATTGACCAGCTATCTGACCTTGGGCAAGTCATTTAATCCCATTGCCTTAAAATTTAAACAAAAAGAAAAAATCAGAAGTGAAACAAATATTTTCATTATCATCAATATACTTCTATAGTGAATTAGATATGTTAGTTCTAAAATAAGAGAAGACAATGAATTGAAGGGATTAGAATAGGCAATGAAGAAACAGAACATTTAATTTTGCAGATGAAAAGCTGGTATACTTAAAGAACCCTAGTAAATCAACTAAAAAGTTCTTGAAACAATTAACAATTTTTGCAAAGTATCAGGATATAAATCATCAGCATGAGATATACGTAGAAATTTCACTTAGAGAAATTGTAGACATTATAAAACACTTGGAAATCTATTTCTCCAGACAAAGCCAGAAACTATATGAACATAATTACAAAATAATTTTCACACAAATTCAGATCTAAACAACTGGAAAACTTGCAACTGCTCATGGTTATGTCGAGCTAAAATAATTAAAAAACAATTCCACAGAAATTAAATTACTTGTTCAGTGCCATACCAATCAAACTACCAAGAAACTATTTTACAGAGATAGAAAAAAATAGTTATCAAAATTTATTTCTAGCAACAAAGTGTCAAGAATATCAAGAGAATTAATTTTAAAAAATTCAAAGCGAGGGGGCCAAATCTAAAACTAGGTAATAAAGGAGCAATTAAAAAAAGATATTGGCTTTAAAGTAATGAAATGGATCAATGGATTAGATTAGGTACAAAAGAAAAGTAGTAAATTACTGTAGTAATCTACCATTTGATAAAGCCAAGACATAAGCTTCTGTGATAAGAATTTACTATTTGATAAAAACTTCTGAGAAAACTCGAAAAGCGTATGGCAAAAGCTAAGCATCGATCTACATCTTACCAAAATAAGGTCAAAATGGGTACAGCATTTAGTCATAAAAGGTGATACCATAGACTAATTAAGAGAATAAGAAATAGTCTATCAGATTTATGGAAAGAAATTTATGACCAAGCAAGAAATAAAGTACATTATAAATTACATAATGGATAATTTCAACTATACTTAATTAAAAGAGTTTTGCCCTAATAAGACCAATGCAGCCAAGATTAGAAGGTATGCAGAAAACTAGGAAACAATTTTCTCATCTAATACTTCTGATCCAGGACTCATTTCTAATATATACAGAGAACTGAATCAAATTTATAAGATTACAAGTCATTGTCCAATTGATAAATGGTCAAAGGATATGAAATGGAAATTTTCAGATGAAAAAATGAAAGTTATTTATAGTCATATGGAAAAATACTCCAAATCATTATTGATTAGAGAAATGAAAATTAAATCAACTATGAGGTCCTAACTCACACCTATTAGATTGGTGAAGATGACAAAAAAGTAAAATGATCAATGTTGGAGAGGATGAAGGAAAATTGGGATGTGAAGGCATATTTGAATAAGTTGTGAAATGCTCCACCTATTCTGGAGAGCAATCTAGAACTATGCCCAAAGAACAATATAACTGTGCATACCTTTTGATCCAGGAGTACCAATATTAGGTCTGTATCCCAAAGAGATCATAAAAATGGAAGAAGTTCCACATGTACAAAAGTATTTATAGAAACTCTTTTTGTGGTGGCAAAGAATTGGAAATGAGGGAATGCCCATTAACTGGGGAATGACTGAAAAATTTATTGTATATGAATGCTATGCAATACTATTTTCTGTAAGAAATCATGAGTGGTTGAAGATTAGAAAGCATGGAAAGACTTACATGAACTGATGCTGAGTGAAGTGAGCACAACTAAGAGAACTTTGCACATATTATCATCTACTTGGTAAGATAATCAACTATGATGGATGCAGATCCTCAGCAATTCAATGAACAAGAACAATTTTGAGAGTCCTAGTATGGAAAATGCCATCCACATCAAGAGAAAAACTATGATGTCTGAAGAGAGGCAGCTAAGTAATGCAGTGGATAGAGTACTGATCTTGGAGTCAGCTAGTTGTTTAACCAAAAGTCACTTAACCCTAATTGTCTTACATGCAGAGCCATCTCCAGTCTTGCTGATTCAAATCTGGTCCCTGGATCTTAGAAAGCTCTGAAGGAGAAAGTGAGACTGGTGACTTAGCACAGCACCGCCTCACTCAAATCTAATTTATGTGCTTGTCATGACATCACCTCCCTGATGTCATAGTCTTTTCTGAGAGTGAAGGACAGACATTATTATTATTATGAAGTCTGAATGCAGATCCTAGCATATTATGTTCACTTTTTAAAATTTCTTTTATTTTTCCCCTTTCTTTTTCATGGTCCCCCCCCCTTGGTTCTAATTCTTCTTTCACGACATGTCTAATATGGAAATATACAAAATATGAGTACACGTGTACAACTTTTACTATATTGTTCACAATCTTGGGAAGGGGGAAGGATGGGAGCATGGAAGAAAAAAATTTTGGAACTCATAAATTTATAAATGAATGAATTTTGTAAACTATCTTTGTATTTAATTGGAAAGATAAAATAATTTTAAAAAAAGATGAGTCAACTTTATTCACCAAAGCAGGTTGTCAATTTTATTTTATTTTTTTCTGCAAATATAGTCTTATACTGTTGTCTAAAGCAAAATTCTCAAACACACTGCCCTTGGATAAGCCCTATCTGCGATACTCCTGTGTATAACTAGAACCTGATTAAAATATAACCAGGGAATATTTAATAAAATAAATAGAATTACAACAAAACAGAAAATATTTATGTGTCATTTTCTACATTATACAGTTACATGGATACTTATGTACAATGTAATGGCTCCATTTCTATTTGAGTTTGACAACACTGACCAAGAGCACTGACTAATGTTCTCATTGTTCACATAGCCTCTTTGTGAGAGGTTAAATTGAACTCATTTCTTCCTGGTTTCCCAATGTGCTTTCTGGAAAGTCACAATATAAAAAAAAAATCAATATACCTATATACTAAAACTAAAAAGGAATTGATTTATTAGTACTTAAGGCTTAAAACAATGGGGTTCCTAGATTTTAATTCGAAGCCAATATGAGGATAAGACATCTGGGAGATGGATAGATTAGATATAAAGAGGAAACTGTGCTTATGTCTATAATCAAAAACTCACATGAAAACCACCTAAAATTTGATTTGACTAGGAAAATCTGACAAGTTTCTATTAACAAATGTCTATTTAACAGAAAATGTGTTAATATAATCCTCTATTCATGTCTTCCAATAGCTTTGCAACAGTTCTAATGATAAGGCAGGACTGTTCTGACCAAACACTTTGAAAGTGTCTCAAAGTTTTAAAGATTCTGGAAGTTGTTTTTCTTGGCAATGTTCAGAAGCAAAAATGCTTTTACAGATAGACAGGGTGAAAGGAAATATAAAATAGAATAAATAGGAGGGACTAACTTGGAGGGAAATACAGTTAGCAAACATAACTGTGAAAAAAAATTAAATTTCTCTGATAAAAGCTTCACCTCTCAAATAAACAAAGAAATGAGTCAAATTTATAAAAAAAAGTTATTCCTTAATTGAAAAATTATCAAGAATATAAGGTCAGTTTTCAGGTGAAGTAATCAAAGCTATCTATAGCAATATGGGGAAAATGTTCTAAAATGCTATTGATTGGAGAGATACAAATAAAAACAATTCTGAGTTACTACTTCATACCTTTTAGATTGACTAAAAGGTCAAAAAAAGGAAGATGAAAAATGTAGGAGTGGATGAGACACTGATGCATTGTTGGACCAATTATTAGGTAGAGCAATTTGGAACTATGCCTAAATATTTAAAGTGGTTCTTTTCTGATGACAAAGAATTGGAAATTAAGGCGATTCTCATTTGTTAGGGAATGACTGAACACTTTGTGGTATATGATTATGATGAAATACTGCTGTGCTCTAAAAAATGATGTTAGATGCTCTCAGAAAATGTTACATGAACTGATGCAAACAGAAATTAGTAGAACCAGGAGAACATTGTACAAAATAACATCAACTTTTTAAGATGATCAATTGAAAGTGATGTAACTATTCTCAACAACATAATAAGGTAAGACAACTCTGAAGGACTTACGATGAAAATTCTGTCCATCCCCAGAGAAAGAACTGATAGAATTTGAATACATATTGAAGCATACTAGTATTTTTTGTTTTTTATTTTTCTCGGATTATTATTATGTTCTGTGTTTTCTCTTACAATATGACTAACATGTTTTGCATAACTTTACATATATATATATATATATATATATATATATATATATATATATATATATATATAAAACCTGTATCAAATTGCTTGTCCTCTCATGAGGGATGTAAAAAAGGGAGAGAATTTGGGACTCAATTTAAAAAAAATGTAGAAAATTGCTTTTTACCTGCAATTGAGTGAAATAAAATACTAAATTAAAAGTAAACAAAATAAAATATACCTGGAATACTGTATTATATATTTATTTCCTCCCCTCTATTTTTGACATGTTTAATACATATTAAGATCATCAATACAATATAGTTCTTGCAAGAATCTTCCAAATTTAGTTCTTTTCCATTATTCAGAATATTCTGGTGTGTTATTTTCTCCATGGATTCTTTTTTTCTTGTTTAAAGTATCAGTTACTTTCCCTTTTTTAAAAAAAACCTTATTTCTCCATCCTGTCTTACTATATTCTGCCAAAGTAAAAGTTACACCTTAGAATTTTGAAAATTAACATTAAAATCAAGCTGACCTGGATTAATTTTGCTGCTTTCCAAATTTCCATTCCATTTCATCATCATAATCAAGTAATCTCTAGTATCATTAAACTGTCATATTTCAAAATTTCAAGGTTTCAGGATTTTCTTGTAGTGGGCACTCAACTGCACCATCTTTTCCATGGACCAATGTACTATCTTCAGGAATCCAAAATCCATCATCCTTTGGCCAACCTTCTATTATCTCTAAATTTAGCTACATTAAACCCAGCACTTCTCTACCAATATTTAAAGGTTTAATAGTTTGTTAGGAACTCAAAATGGTCACTTGAGCTCAACTAGAAAAAGTCTTGGGAACCTACAGTTCTCTCTATGTCATGAAGAGATATGATAGCCATTTTGGTAAGTTCTGGTGTATAAGCCTTAAAAGGAGACCCAATTCTCTAAAGTCCCCTCGAGTTCTATTTCTTCCCATAAAATCCTAGGTAAAATTTATTTATAGGGGAATGATTCTTTTTATTTTGGAGGGGGATAAGATTGTGAAGAATTTTTTAATTGATATTTTATTTTATTTTTTAATTAAATGTTATGGAAGTTTTTTTTTATATTTATCCCTTCCTACTACACTTCCCTTGGCAGTGAACAGTCTGGTAAATGCTAAATATATATATATATATATATATATATATATATATATATATATATATATTGCATTTAACAAATTTACATATAAGTAATTTTGTATAATAGGAATTAGGACTAAGGGAAAAGAAAGAAAACTATGAAATAAGATGTAAAAATATAAGAGAAGTTTTAAAAAGTGATCATAGTATACATTTCAGTTCTGTGGTCGTTTCCCTATCACTCCCCGGATGTGGATGGCAATATTTATAACAGGTCTCCTGAATCTCTGAACTACTAAGAGAAATTGCATCCATCAGAGCTGAACAACTCATAGTGTTGTTGATAATGTATCCATATATTCTTGGTTCTGTAATGGGAGCGATTCTTAAATAATAGGCCAAATGAAATGTTCAAAGGCTATGGAAAGACAATTCTCGGACAAAGAAATCAAATATATTTATAGTTATATGAAAATTGCTCTAAATCATTATTGATTAGAAAAATGTAAACTAAAAAACCTCTGAGATATCACCTCAAACCTGTCAGATTGAGCAATATGACTAGAAAAAATAAAAAAGATTGGAAGGGATGTGGGAAAACTGGCACACTAATATATTGTTGGTGGAGTTGTGAACTGATCCAAACTTTCTGGAAGGTAATTTGGAATTGTGCTCAAAAGGCAGTAAAAAAATGTGTATAACCTTTGATCCAGCAACACCACAATTGTGTCTATATCTTGAAGAGATCATGTATAAAGGTAAAAGTCTCTCATGTACAAAATATTCATAGCAACTCTTTGGGTAGTGGCAAAGAATTAGAAATTGAGGGGAGGTCCATCAACTGGGAAATAGCTGAAGAAATTGTGGTATATCTAGTATATAATACTATGATACATAGTAAATAGCATTATTTACTATATATATATATATATAAATATTGTATATATGTGGTATATATATATATATATATAGAGAGAGAGAGAGAGAGAGAGAGAGAGTATATAATTATTGTTCTAAAAAAATCATGAGGGATGATCATGAGGATTCATCAGAAGAACATAGAAAAAATTATATGATTTTATGCTGAGTGAAATCAGTGAAATGAGCAGAACCAGAATTTCATGCACATTAACAACAAAATAGGGTGATGATCAACCATGATGAATTTATTCATTTCAGCAGTAAAATAATCAAAGACAATTTTAAAACACTTGTGATGAAAAATGCCATCCATCTCCGGAGCAAAAACTATGGAGTTTAGATGAAAACCAACGTATATTATCTTCAATTTTTAAAAGTTGTCTTATGAATTTTTTCATTTCTTCTCTTTCTTATTCTTTCTTTCTTCCATTTAGATTTGGTTTTTCTCCCACAACATATTCAATAACAATCTATGTTTAGCATGTAGAAAGCTTACATGAGATTACTTCCTGTCAAGGGGAGTGGGGAGGGAAGAGAGGGAGGGAGAATTGTAAAACTCAAAACCTTGCAAAAGTGATTGGTAAAAATTACCATTGCATATAGTTGGAAAAACAAATAAATAAAACATTTATTTTTTAAAAAACAGAGTATGTCATACAGACTTATATAGTCACATGGAGATGATAGGCAAGAGAGACAGAATATCCCTACGGGTTACCTTTAACAAAACCCTGATCACCACAGTATAACCATGGGGATAATAGGATAATATGGGATAATACCTGCCTAGATATCCAATGCAAAAGTATAGACTCATTAAGAACAACAAATGAAATAAAAACTGCCTAGCTACCTTAAAAAAATTTATTGTCATGAATTGAAAGAGAAGAAGATATTTCTACCAAAAACCCATATGAAGACAGGGAAAAGATCCCAAAATATGATGGGTGACAGAAACTGAGTAAGGCAAAAAAAAATCTGAGGGCAATTCTACAATAGAAAAGTCCAATGTAATTTCTTTTTAGAAATTATTTTTAACAAGATAGTAACAAAAGTGTATCTTAAAAATACTACAATATCCCTAAGAGTTCTAAATAACTTTTAAATAGATGTGATAATGTTAAATTATGATTATACAAAGAAATAAGTCCCTCCTCCTCCTCTCAAAAAAGAATTCTACTAAGAAAAATACTTTTAAAATAATCTGGTCATATCATGTCCATAGTTAAACATGATTTTATTTTGTTTTTAATAAATATTATTTTATAAACAAGGTAATAAAATTAAATAAATTTATACTTTTTTATGGAAGTGACAAAAAAGAATACAAAGTTAACAATCAAAAGTCTTTCTTTAATTTTTGAAATGCTAATTCTTTATTCTAAAGCTAGAATGTTATTCTCCTTTCATCTCTTATTTATCCAGGGTACTTCCCAGGAAGATTTTTCAAAGTGGCCTCTCCTTTTAAAATGTTCTCTGATCATTTATTAGATAATACAGATTTAGGTATAGAAAGTAGACTACTCCTGCTGCTCCATTTTCAGAGAAGAAATTTTGAGTCCACTAAGTTGAATTAAATCTAAAGTCTTACAGCAATTTGGTAGTGGAACTGGGCTTTGGTCTCAATACTCAAAGCCAATAAGTCCTTCTATATTTTTCAATCCATTTCACATGAAACTCTCCCATTCCTTAAACTTTTGTTGTCTGTGGTTTGCCTACATGTTACTTCCTCTTCAATAAGATTTAGACCTTAGAAGGAAGGAATATATCTTATACTTCTTTTGTATTCATCATAGCAACTATTAGATTTCTAACTGTTAAAAGATATTCAATCAATATGTTGAATTTAATTGAAATTGATAGAAACTAGAACACTATGATTAAAAACAAAGAGTATGAATGGAAGAACATAATAAATACCAGTACTCTTCAATGTCTCAATATAAACCTTGCGTGTCAGATTTAGCAACATTTAGTCATACTATTTTCATATGCTTCCTAGGGGACTGAAAGAACTCTAGGTGTCATGAAGAAAAATGTCCCATCTAATAATAAAGAACTAGGGAATGTAGTTCACTTGACTGATTATCCCTTATGGTTTGTATACCAAGGCAATGTGAAAAAAATAGAATGACTGCCAAATATGACTTTCAAATCAAGGACTCTTTCATCTTGATCTCAATCAATTATTTCAAATTCACCTCAATGTTATAGCTTATTCTGTTGAAGAAAGGAAACACTGAGGCAAGAGAATAATTTTTAGCTCTAAGGGAATTTAAATACAGGTGAACTCCTTTATTGTATTAATAAGAAAACATAGATTAAATAATTTAAGGATAGGCTGTGTAGTATAGAAGAAAAATAATGAATTTGTAAACAAAAGATTGATACTTAAATGTTGAGTTAATACTTATTAGCTCTATGACCTTGAGGAAGTTATTTAATGTCTCTGTTAGAGTTTTCTTAAATATAAAATGAGAAAAATTATACTTCCATAAAGGCCTACTGTAATAACTCTCCATAGCATTGAGCTGACCCTGAAGTTTGAAATGATCAACCATTTTAAAAAGTTTAGATTATTATGCAAGCAACCTGCTGAGTCTGGTTTCTGGAAGCTAGGGTAGCTAAATAGAGAAGGGATCATCAACACTAGTGAAGAATTCCTTGCATGAGTAAAGTCATGAAGTAAAATACAAAATTACTTCCAGTTTTCTGAATCCCCTTTCTGCAAGTAATACTTACGGAAAGGGATAAAAGAGAAATGGAAGAAGAAAACATTAAGACTCATAGTTTTCAAATTATTTGTAAATATTAATTTAACTACAGGTGCTCTTAATGTGAGCTACTCATGCAATGACATTGAGTAGAACATCTGACAAGAGAAAACAAATCTATTCATTTTTCACCAAAAACAAAACCAGAAGCCCCAAATAAATGGAAAGATAATACTTAGGCTATCTGAGAAAAACCAAATAAGTTAGCGAGATGGATTTGATTTTTGCCTTCAGAGGCAAAAAGAATTATGGTTTCTCAGAATGTTAGGCAATCTTGTCTCCTAGTACTTATAATGAATATTTATTTTAAAAAATCACAAATAAAATTATAGTTTATATGGACATAGGTATTGAAAAGATAGCTGAATTGTGCCATGAATTTTACAAGATCCTTCAAATTAAATTCATAGGTTGTTTACTTTTCAATAACTTCAATTCAAATGAGAGCATAAAGTAGGATGGTAAAAAAAAGGTGTTCAAAATTTCTCTGGTTTTAAAATAGTAAGAGTTAGGCAGACTAGATATAAAAAAATTCAAATCTATAGTTTCTCCAGAAAGAACTCCAGAAAGGGTTGAGCATGAAGCATACTTAATAGTAATAAGTACAAATACTCAACCCTAAGGTTGATTTCTGTAGAGGGAATCATTTCTGCATCAGATATCTACATATGTTCAAACTATTGTCTTGTTAGAACAAATATTAAACTCAATCAGACAATTAAAAATAAGACAAAATAAAAACCAAATAAGGAATATCAATTCTTAGGAAAGTTTAATTTATGTAAGTCAAGTATCATAGTTAGAACAAAATAAACAGATTTTATCAGGAACAAAGATTTAATATCCACGACAAGCTGAGGTAGAAGACAACTCAATGCAACACATTTAGAATATGAATATTTGGAAAAATCTTATGAATAAGAATGATTGAAAATAATGAACATTATCTTTTTATGCTTTTTGATTCTCATACAAAGGTGAGATGGGATAGAATGAAAAAATAGTAATGAAAGTTTAGTGGGACAATTGAATCAGATCATATCAACATCATTTAGGAATTATTCTAAAAGTAGTATGTGTTGAACGAAGGAAAAAATGAAAAAAACTACAAGTATTTCTATAAAAAACTCTTTTTTTTCATTAATGATAGCAATTATTACATTTGAATTTTAAAATCACAGGTCTTGATCTTCTAAATGGCTTTTAAACAAACTGGAAGAGCAGGTGTATCAATCAAAGCATACATATTGGAAGTCTGTGATAAAGGACAGAAACTTTTGAAAACCTTTATTCTGAAGCTATCATAGAGTGGGAAGGTTAGCAAATGATTTAAACTGTTGTCCCTATTTTTATCAAAACAAGGTAATGGAGAAATTATCAATGTCTACTGGCCTTATAACTAATTTATCATCTTGACAAAATTTTAATAAAAATAATCTACATAAATATTAAAAACCATTTCTGCCAAGTTATTAAAAGAAAAACTAGAGGACTTTTTAAAAATAAACCAATACTTGGGGTGGCTAGGTTGTGCAGTGGATAGAGCACCAGCCTTGGAGTGAGGAATGCCTGAGTTCAAATCTGGCCTGAGACACTTAATAATTACCTAGCTGTGTGGCATTGCGCAAGCCACATAACCGCATTTTCCTTGCAAAAAAAAAGCCTAAAAAAAATCCCAAAACAATCCTACTTCTCAACAATTCACGTTTAAAGTCACTCAATTTGGTGAAAGCAACAAAGAATAAATAATGAGGTCATTTTTTGATTTTTAAAAATAAGTCTGTTTTGGTGGAGCAAAATGCTTTTAAGACTGTCCTCATATATGATTCCTTCTACATAAACTAAATTAAATAATTACCAAGTATTTTTAAAATATCATCTATGTGTCTGGAACTGTTTTTAGGAGCCAGGGGAAAGTGCAAAAATGAGAAAGAACGTTCCGTGAAAGGATTTATGTTTGACTATAAATAAGGGAGAAAGCCTATATAATGCCAGTTATGAAGTCTGTGGTTTAGTCCAATGGCCACACAATGTAATTTCATAAATAATGCATACAGAGAAATCCCATCTTAATGCCTACACTACCAGTGACCAGTGACCAACAGTGTGAAACACACCTATCGCTTGGTTTGACTCACTCCACTAACTTACTCAATCATTAGAAATCCTAATTTCCTAGAGACAAAATATCACCACAAGGTGGCATTCAAACTTTTTTAGGGTCCTCAGAGAAGCCCTGTTGATAGGAATACACTCCCTCTATTCTCCATTCTAGTTCCTGAGTCTCTGTAAAATATATTTTCTATTTATGCAGTTAGGTAGTCATTACAGACACACACACACACACACACACACACACACACACATACACACATATATTTAACTTAATCATTTGCTTAGTAATAAGATAATAGAAACAATAATATAAAACATATATTAAAACCAATACCTCATTAATAAAATACAACACAATACATATTAAATCTAAATCACATTCTTCCATTGATGCACTTTACAGCAATGGTGAAGAGTGGCACATAATTTTTCAGACCTGGAATGGAAATAGGTAAGGGAAGAGAATTCTTGTGCATTGGAAAATTTAAAATTCTAGACTACAGGCTTCTATGTTATTGACCCATTCAGTGTCATCTACATTACATCAAACTTCTCTGTTTACTGTTTTACTATTTGAGAAAATCTTCTTTTCTCTATGCAACACTCTTTAAAGTTCTTTCAATTAAGACATAATTATCATATTGCTAACTAAAATTTCATAGTACTTACTATATATCAGATATTATGCTAAACATTTTATCTTTTTTTATCCCTCAAATAACCCTGGAAGTAATTATTATTATCACAATTTTAGAGATGAGGAATCTGGGGCACACAAATAATCTGAGATCAGATTTGAATTCAAATCTTTCTATCTCTACCAAAATGTAAAAAAATCTAAAAAAATTGTAAAAAATTGTTTGCTCAGGTCTACAAATTAAAGCATCCATCATCTGCCTCCCTAACCCACCCTCATCCCCCAAAAATGAATGATACTTTGGAATTGTGTTGGATCAGTGTTTTACTGAGAATAGCTTGAGTTGATCATCATATAACATTTCTGTTACTGAGTACAAGTTTTTGCTCATTTCAATTTTCAGCAGTTCATATAAATCTTTCCAGAATTTTCTGTGTAAAATATTCTGTATAAAATTAAATATCCAGGATATTCTGTGTTTACATTAACACAAAATTTGTTTTTCACTGGTTATCAAAATGTATATAGATGGTAGCATGAAACTAACAAGCTCCCTGAACTTTACCCTACCAGAGATAAATGAAGCCTCTACTCTGATATTCAAACTATAGATCACCCCAAGAAAAAGAGAAGATTCAAAGAAGTTTTCTACTGTAGACATCATGGAAGATCTTCAGTAAAGGTCTGTATCTTTGCGGGGGAAAGTAAAGTAAAGTCCAGGAGGTGGCAGAGCCAGCAGAGGGCTTTTAGCCAAGTGCAAACCAGGTCCCAACAGCTTAACACAGCAGAGGTCCTAGCAGCTAGATAGTAAACCAGCAGGGAGGACTCCAACCCCAACCAAAGTCTGAGCCCTGAGAACACAGGATAAAATATAAGTCTGGGTCAGGAACAAACCACTTTTAAGTCAGAACCTGGACATAAAGAAGGGGGAAAAATCCCTCTGCAAAGTCAAGGCCTGGACTACATGTTGTTAGCCAACAACAAGCTGGGGATCAGACCCCAGCACCAGAAAAAAAAATTGGATCTACACTCGCTATGTACCAGAAGCAGAGCTAAAACAAACAAAAAAAAAATAATAATAAACAAAAAAGCTAAAAGAGTGCTCACTATAGAAAACTGCTTTATAGACAAAGATGACAGCAATGCCGTGTCTGAAGAAGAAAGTAGTGAAAAATCACTCACAGGGCAAGTATCAAAACAGTCAAATAGTTTAAAAAAGAATTTAAAAACCAAAGAAGAGAAGAAGAAAAGTGGAAAAAGGAGATGAAAGTTATGTAGGAAAATTATGAAAAATGGACCGAAGAAATCAATTCTATTAAAAGTAAAAATAAACTGGAAAAGGAAACACAGAAGCTAATTGAAGAAAACAAAACCCTAAAAATTAGAATTGAACAAATAGAGACCAATGAATCTTTAAGACTACAAGATTCCATTGAAAAAAATTTTTTAAAAGTTGAAAAAAATGAAGAATATATAAAGTACCATTTGGGGAAAATGAATGATCTGGAAAATAAATCCAGGAGAGGCAATCTACAAATCATCAGACTACTCGAAAGCCTGGATCAAGAAAAGAACCTGGAAAAACATCATGCAGAAAATTATAAGAGAAAAACTATACAAATCTACTAGAACAAGATAACAGTATAACCATTGAAAGAATTCACAGAACCCCTCCAGAATGAGACCCCAAGATAAAAACTCCAAGGGCTGTAATAGCCAAATTCTGGAACTCTCAATTAAAGGAAATAATATTGCAAGCAGAAAAAAGAAAACAATTCAAATACAAAGCAAGCATGATCAGATTCACACAATACCTATCATTCTCAACACTGAAGGATTGGAAGACCTGGAAAAGCATATTTAGAGAGCAAAGATGTTGGAATTACAACCCAGAGTGTATTACCCTGCAAAATTCATCATATAATGTCAGGTGAAAAGATGGATGTTCAATGAAATAGAGGGCTTCCAGAATTTCCTGACACAAAGTCCAGAACTAAGCAGAGAATTCAATCACCAAATATACAACTCAAGAGTTGCATAAAAAAGATAAATGAAAAGGGGAAGGAAAAAGCAAAGCAAAACAAAAAAATGTTGGGTGAAGACCAACAAATTGTATACAATCCTAAAAGAGAAGATATAACACTTCTTATTCTTGGAAAGCAGGGGAGTTAACTTTAAACTTAATTGTCTCATTGTCCTTTGACCCACTTTAATCCAACTGTGCTAAACCTTGTCCAATGAGCACATCATAAACAAGGCAGTCCTGTAATTTATAGTCATTTGTGTCATTCTCAGGTGAGACCTCCAGAGCCTCCCAGTACACGGAGATTTTTAAGATTCTTGTATTTAATTAGATCAGGATTTGACTTTACCAGTTCTTCACTTAACAAGGTGTTAAATACCCTGAATAAGGAGGAGTGGCAAAGTGGTAAAGAGAATAGGCCTTGTTTCACTTAACAAGGTGATAAGTATCCTGGGTGGGGAGGAGAGGAGGGGGGTAATTTTTGAGAGAAAATAGGTGGCGTGAGGGGCAAAAATAGATAAACAAATGATATGACTTTGTATGATATTTTGGCTCATGAAAAAGGAATGTGTGTACTTGAAAGTCATTTAAAAAGGTGATAATGTAAAAAAATGATTATAATTTGATACAGTTTGAGTCAATGTAGCTTATCAAGCAATCAGGAAAGTAATCTGTGATGATATTTTAATATAAATATGTGCTTATCAAGCAATTAAATACTCTGTGATTGATGATACCTGATTAATCATATTAGAATGATAAATGAGACCAAGGGAAGAGACACAAAGATTAATTTTAGAAGGAAAGAAGGGAGAATGTGAATTCTGAGTAAAATCTCTTCAATAGATTTAACCAAGAGAGGGAATAAGATATATTCCCACTTGAGTTTAAAACTCTAACTTAATCTACAGGGTGGGGCTGGGAAAGGGAAAGATGAGGGAAGAAGGGACTGATGAAAAGGAAGTATAAGTGAAAATAAGATGAAAATTAAATTTAAAAAGAAAAGTCAAAGCGGAATGGCAGTAAAATTTTGGTGACGAGGAATAAGAGAAAAGGAAAAGATAAATGAAGAAAGAGAACATGGAAGGAAAGACAGAATTCATAATCTTAATTGTAAATGTGAAAGGGATGGCTTATCCCATAAAACAGAAGCAGATAGCAGAATGGATTAAAATCCAGAATCCTTCAATATATTGTTTATAAGAAACACATTTGAAGTAGAGAGATGCACACAGGATAAAGGTAAAAGGTTGGAACAAAATATATTGTGCCTCAGTTGAAGTAAAAAAATCTGGGGTAGCAATCCTAATCTCAGATAAAGTAAAAGCAAAACTCAACCACAATAAAATGGATAAGGAAGAAAACTACATTTTCTTAAAGGCACCATTGACAATGAAGCTATACTATTGCTAAACATGTATGCACCTAGTGGTATAGCACCCAAATTCCTAGAGGAAAAGCTGATTGAATTACAAGGAGACATAGAGAGCAAAACTTTAATAACTGGAGACTTTAATCTCCCTCTCTCAGAGCTAGAAAAATCTAACATCAAACTAAGCAAGAAGGAAATTTAGCAGGTTAATGAAATCTTAGAAAGCTTAGATATGACAGAACTCTGGAGAAAACTTAATGTGGATGGAAAAGAATATACCTTTTTCTTGGTTGTCCATGGCACCTTCACCAAAATTCACCATGTACTAGGACATAAAAACCTTAAAATCAAATGCAGAAGAGTAGAAATAATAAATACACACTTCTCAGAATATTAGGCAATAAAAATTACATGTAATAAAGGGTCAGGGAAAGATAAAATGAGAACTAAATGGAAATGAAATAACCTTATCTTAAATAATGGGTGGATCAAACAGCAAATTGTAGAAATAATCAATAATTGTATCCAAGAAAATGAAACTAATGAAACATCACAAATTATGGGATGCAGTCAAGGCAATTTTGAGGAGAAACTTCATATTTCTAAAAATTTATATGAATAAAATAAAGAGAATATCAATGAATTGGATATGCAACTTAAAAAGCTAGAAAAAGAACAAATTAAAGATCCCCAATTAAATACCAAATTAGAAATTCTGAAAATCAAGGAAGAGATTAATAAAATTGAAAGTAGGAAAGCCATTCATCTCATAAATAAAATTAAGAGCTGTTTTATGAAAAATAAGACAAACATTTGCCTAATCCAATTAAATAAGAGAAGGGATATAACCAAATTGCCAGTATCAAAAAAGAAAAAGGTGAACTAACCACAAATAAGGAGAAAATTAAAGAGAGATTTGGGAGCTATTTTGCCAAACTGTATGTCAATAAATTAGATAACTTGAATGAAATGGATGAATATTTACAAAAATACAAACTGCCCAGATTTACAGAAGAGGAAATTACTTAAATAGCCCCATTTAAGAAAAAGAATTTGAAGAAACTATCAATAAATTCCTTAAGAAAAAGCCTCCAGATCCAGATGGATTTGCAGGTGATTTCTACCAAACACTTAAGGAACAATTAATTCCTATTCTACATAAAATATTTTTTTAAAAAATAGGAGGAGTTTTGCCAATATCCCTAATGAATATTGATGCAAAAATCTTAAAATTTTATTAATGAGACTACAAGTTATTACTAGGCTAATACATTATGTCAGGTAATATTTATACCAAGTAGATAAGGATGGTATTTCCTATAAAATCAGTGGTGAAACAAATATGCCCATTATCACCATTATTATTCAATATAATAGTAAAAATGCTAGCTATAGCAAAAAGAGAATAAAAGGAAATTGAAGGAATCAGAATTGCCAATGAGGAAGCAAAGCTTTCTCTCTCTGAAGATGATATGATGGTATACGTAGAGATGCCAAGAAAAACCTTCTAAAAAACTCCTTGAAACAATGAACAAATTTAGCAAAAGAGCAGGATGTAAAATAAACCCACATAAATCATCAGCATTTCTATATATGAACAACAGAGACTAAGAGTAAGAGATAGAAAGAGAAATTCCATTTGACATAACTATAGGCAACTTCAAATACTTGGGAATCTACCTCCCAAGGCAGACCCAGAAACTGTATGGACACAATTACAAAACACTTCTCACCCAAATAAAGTCAGATCTAATTTGGAAAATGTTAAATGCTCATGGTTAGGTCAAGCTAATATTATAAAAATGACAATTCTACCTAAATAAAATTACTTATTCAGTGTCATACCAATAAAACTACTAAATAGCTATTTACTGTTAGAAAAAAATGGTAACTAAAGGGCAAGAATAACATGGGAACTGATGAAAAAAATGTAATGGAAGATGGTGTAGCTCTACCAGATCCAAAACTATACTATAAAGCATCAGTCATCAAAACTGTCTAGAGTAATGGATAAGTAGATTAGGATAAGTTCCAAAGAAACAACAGTAAATGACAACAGCAATCTACTATTTGAGAAACCCAAAGACATCAACTTCTGGGATAAGAACTCACTTTTTGACAAAAATTGTTGGGTAAACTGGAAAATAATATGACAAAAACTAGACATAGATCCACATCTCACATCCTATACCAAAATAAGGTCAAAATGGGTACAGGATTTACACATAAAGAGTGACAACATAGATAAATTAATAGACTGAGATATTATCTATCAGATATATGGAAAGGAGAAAAATTGATGACCAAAAAAGAATTAGATCACTTTATCAACTATAAAATGAATGATTTTGGCTATATTAAATTAAAAAGATTTGGCACTAATAAAATCAATGTTGCCAAAATTAGAAGGAAAGCAGAAACCTGGGAAACAATCTTCACAACTAGGAGTTCTGATAAAGGTCTCATTTCTAAAATATATAGAAAATTGCTTCAAATGTATAAGGTCACAAGCTATTCCCCAATTGGTAAATGGTCAAAGGTTATGAACAGACAGTTTTCAAATAAGAAATTAAAGCTATATATAATCATATGAAAAAATGCTCCAAATCATTATTAATTAGAGAAATGCAAATTAATGCAGCAATGAAGTATCAGCTCACATTTATCAGATTGGCCAAGATGAGAAAAAGGGAAAATGATTAGTGTTGGAAAGTTTGTGGGAGGATTGGGATATTGATGCATTATTGTTGGAATTGTGAATGGATCCAACCTTTATGGAGAGCAATATATAACTATGACCAAAGAGCAATAAAGCTGCTCCTACCCTTTGACCCAACAATTCCAATTCAAAGTCTATATCCAGAAGAAATTATAAAAAAGGGGAAAACATTATTGTTGGAATTGTGAATGGATCCAACCTTTATGGAGAGCAATATATAACTATGACCAAAGAGCAATAAAGCTGCTCCTACCCTTTGACCCAACAATTCCAATTCAAAGTCTATATCCAGAAGAAATTATAAAAAAGGGGAAAACAAAATGAAAGATACACACACACACACACACACACACAAGCAACCATCCAGAATCTGATGAACACTTTATAAAAATTATTTATGTATCTCTTTCCCTTCTTCCAAATTCCTCATACTGAAAATAATAAATAATAATCTGTTAACATGTTTATCAAAATATCTATGTACAATGTTAATCTCACTATTTGCTGCTGTGGGGAGGGTGGTGGGAAGGGAGGGTGGACCTTCCATATACACATGTAAATGGATGAAAATAAATGAAAATTTCAAAATGTATATAGATACTGATGGAAATGTTATGCAATTTGGCAATTTGATAATTAATATACATGTGCCCATTCACATTAAATTACTTCCATGTCTCTTCATATTGAACTGTTCCATATAAAAATTTAATTGAAGCAATAGAATACCTTAAATTTGAATGCTGAAAGATAAACTATAAATCTAGATAAAATATAATGAGACCTAAATCAAGGTCACTATGTACAAGTTGAAAGAAGGAGAAACATACTAGAGACTGAAGACAAAATTTGGCAATTGATTTTTTTTAAATAGTAATAAAAACTTTTTGAAACATATAAAAACAGTAATAATTTAAATGACTCTCCAATCATTAATAGCATGTGATATGAAGAACTAAGAGAAAAATGTGTAAAGACTGCCCATTCTCCAGACTATCACTAGCATTGTATGGATAAGTCAAAAAATTGGTAAATCTCTATAACCTGAATGGAAAACATGGATGGAAAATAAAATCAACACAGAATTTAATTAGAAGAAAACTGTGTTACATATAAGAACCTGGGCAGTATTTTATTGGCTCCAAATAGGTTATTTTCTGATAATATCTACAAGTCATTAAACATTACTGTCTCAGAAGAACCAAAAATATGATAATCCCCCAAAAGCAAATGGCATTCATTATTCATGTGATGATTAATTAAAAGTATTAAAGCATTCATCTGTTGCATTTACGTGATACAGTGGATAGAGCACCAGGTGGACCTGGAGTCAGGAAGACAGGTTTAAATCTGGTCTCAAGACTTTACTAGAGCTATGTGACCCTTGGAAAATCACTTATCCCTATTTACCTCATTGTTTTGTTGTCATAGATTAAAATGTAAAGTATAAATTCAGATTAGTTTGGGCAGCTGAGAATGAGGTGAGATTTCTTTTCTCAAACATTTTTAAAATTTTGAATTTTCTCTTCCTCCCTTCCATTCCTATCCAATCAAGTATTAAGGCAAGCAATCTATCAATTATAAATGTGAAATTATAAAACTATATTTTCATATTATCCATCTCAACATAAAGCAAAAAATTAATAAAATGAGATTTTATTTATATTTGCACCCAGAGTTCATCAGTTCTGCATCTTGCAGTGGATAGTATCTTTTCATCATAGGTCCTTTGGAATTTTCTTGGATCACTATATTGATCAGGATAATCAAAATTTTCACAGTTGATTATCTTTATAACTTTATTGCTACCATTTTCAGTGATCTCCTGGTTCTTCTCATTTCACTTTTATCAGTTCATATAGGTCCTGCCATGTTTGTTTGTTTGTTTGTTTTCTGAAATCACCACCATCATCTCCATGCTAATTAAATGTCACAACTTCTTTGGCCATTCAATTCCACAATTTATAAGTATTCACTCAATTTTCAAATATTTGCAACCACAAAAGTAGCTGCTATACATTTTTTCATTCATATAGTTCATTTTGTTTTTTCCTTTGATCTCTTTGGAATACAGATCAAGTAGTAGTATTGCTGAATCAGACTGCAGCTTTATTGCCCTTTGCATATAATTGCTGATTGCTCTGCATAACATTTGGACCAAGTGTTCTTTCAATATTCTGTCCTCCTCTCAAGATGACAAAGAATTTATAAGTTCTTTCAACTTAGACTCACCCTTAAAAGGACATTAATTTCAATTTGCCTAAAAAACTCACCAGAATGTCACTCTCTCTTGAACTACAGATTAAATTCAGCTAACTAGTCATTCACAAAGATGCTGCTTCAATCAATTAGTTCTGGGTATGATTGGGGGTAGAATTCTCCGAATAGATGTTGTAAAATCTATCTTTTCAATTTCTGCTTTTTTCTCTCAAACTGCCAAGAGCAAGACAGAGTAACAAGCAATTCTGAAAGGCTTCATCTTACTCATGTAAATGCCTTGTTCTCATGCTAAATGGCATCTTATGCATTGTAAATGGCATAGAAGAACAATAACTGACAGTTTGATTCTTCTCCAATGATCTACAATGTCTCTTCAGCCAATCAGAAATTTCATAGGTGAAGTTGTCTGTTGACTGACTGCCTTAACTGACACTTCTTCACAAAACTCCAAAGGAGTTTAAGTTTTGCCTCCTGCTGTTACTTCTCTCTCTTGGTGCACTCTATCCAGATTAATTTAACCCCTTTTCAATTTTCAGACCAGAACTTTCTATCAAATACTGACCTTTCAATTATGAGGTGAAAAGTCACCAAATCTCCCATCATCTCCAAACAGTTTTTGACGTTTTATTGCATGTGATTTATTCTCATATTCTTAAAATAGTTACATGAAAATTAGTTGAAGAACCATAATATCATGAATCTTCAGCCATTATATACTTTTCAAAGAAGCCCACTCTAAGACTGTTTTTGGCATATGTTTCTTTACACTTGAATTTCATCAGTTTTCAATAAAAATTAGTTATTTTCAGTCCCTTTAAACCATCAAACTGTTGGCAAACAAAATTGGCATTACGCTGTATCTTTTACAAAGTGATTTAAATCCTTATCCTGTTCATTTCCTGTCACTTGTTAAATCATCTTCACGAAAACTTATCAGAAAATGATGTTTCTTTATACACAGATTTTAGTCATTTTTATTAAATGACAGTTATTTTCCTAATCCTTTCAGACATCAAACTATTCATCTATGAAAGTAATCTTAATTTTTTTTTATTAAAGTCCTTTTTTGGGCCCTTTTCAACACCAAACTGTGAAAGGCGAAACCTTAAAGGAGCAGTACCTTATATCATACATCATCCCAAATTATAAAGATTCTACTAACATGTGGTAAATAATTTTTTGATCACCTATTAACTGGACAAAAAAGTTCATAAATAAAAAGAGGATTTTTTTTTAACCATATAGTTTCAGTTTCATGAAAATCAAATTCCAAACCCTAAGAGCTCTTGAAGTCATCTATTTCAACTGGTTTATTTCACAGATGATGAACCTGAGATTCATATAATGAAGTAACTAACCCAAGGTCATATAAGCACTAAAGAGCAGAGCAAGAATTTGAAACCTTGGTTTGAAACCTTTTGAAACCTTTGGTGTTTTCTACAGTATTTAGGCTACAGCTTGTGTGTACTCCTTTAAAGTCCACAAAGAGGGTTTGCTTCAAGAGAATATAGAGCTACCTAGCAGTAGTTTACAATAGTCATTCCACTTGTGAGTTCATCAACTGTAGAAAATGAAGGAACTTCTACTATTAGTAATACAATAGAGGTCAACAAATGTTTTAATATTATTGCATCTTATATGCATTTTAGGAACAACCCTGTAGATTATCCCTCTTCCAGCATCACCCTTTTCCCTGTCTCCTAATCTTGAAGGAAGTTAATGAAGATAGCACTCAAACTGAAGTCATGCTATTTCATTTAAAGAAACATTGAGGTATACTGGAAAGTACATTTGGCTTCAGATAAAGAGTTGTGGATTCAAATTATCCCCTTACACTTACTACCTGTGTAACCTTGGATAAGTTACTTGATTTCTCAGTGACTCAGTTTCCTCATCTGGAAAAAGAATGAGTTAAATGAGACAACTTCTGAAAGCCCTCCTAGCTCTATACCAATGATCATTAGAAAACATTAGATTAAATTAGAATTTTGTAATGATTTGTGAAATCTGGTCAGTATTATAGATATCAGACCCCTAAAATCACTAGTCACACACTACCACTTTGTGACATTAAAATTAAAAGCACTCTTGGGAATGATTGAGAGTAAAATATTTCCTTTATGTATCAGGAGGCAAAAAAAAAGGCCATTAAATGAAGTAGAATTTTTAAAATTAAAATATAATTTTCTTACCATTCAGTACCAAAGGTGAAATTGACAGGTTGTATTAGCCGACAAAGGCTCTGAACCATCTGGTATGAAATCTGTCAAAGTTGATGACAGAGCAGTGTCTTTAGAAATGACTCACAGTTATTCTTAACAGATAATTAAATTACTCAAACAGTTATGAACTTCAAGAGATCAAATATAAACCTGAAGAAAAATCAGTAGTAGGTATTTCAGTAATGAAGCAACATAGACAACAAACTACAAAAGGGTTCATATAAAGTAGAATTCATATGGAGATCCTACTGACAAAAGTTGCCTACTGAGCAAGCTCATAAAGAAGAAAGTGCTAAGCAGCAATACAAAAACTAATTATAATTATCTCAGGTTTACTTAGCCTAAAGTATGTCAGCATGTTAGGCTGACAGTGATAAATACCTAATGTTAAATGAGTTCTAAAAGTTATATATCCTAAGGATTTCTAATATATTTGGTATGTAAAACTACCTAATAATGGAAGCGATGAGATTCCATTATAAAATAGGAAATCCATTCAGAGACCAATGAGCAAGAAATATTTATAAACTGTCTGATAATTTTAGAAGTTGCATAAGAAAACTCAATCTAGGAATTCCCTGTTTCTCTTTTATGGAATGTACAGCAATCAGAAAAACACAAAGATATATTCACTTCAAAACTGGATTAGTTTTAAACCTTCAGAAATAACTTTTTCTCATGTCAACCTTCCCCTTCCTGAATCTATCCTTCATCTTATTCAAATTCAACTTAACAAATATTTATTGAACAACTACTAAGTACAAGAGTGCTAGACTAATTCTTTTTTTGTTTCCATTTATTTATTTATTCTTATTTTGTACAAATAAAATGTATATTTTTTATACATTACTAAAATATTTTTGTTTAAGAGTAAACATAATACCTCCTTCCCCCAAAAATATAGACCTGCATGTCGATAAATTAAAGGGGAGAGAAAAAAGTTAAAAGTAAAAGTAAAAATAACAATAACAATAATAATAATAATAATTGTAAGTATGGCCAGGTAGAGCAGTGGACGGAGCACCAGACCTGTAGCCAGGATCACTTGAGCCCAAATCTGGCCCCAGACACCCAACAATTACCCAGCTGTGTGACCCTGTGCAAGCCACCCCAACCCCATTGCCCTGCAAAAAACAAAAAAATAAGACCCAAAATAAAATAAAATAGTAATAATAATAATAATAATAATAATAGGTGGTTGGGTGGTAGACAGAGCACTGGCCCTTAAGCCAGGAGCACCCAGGTCCAAATCCGGCCTCAGACACTCAACAATCACCCAGCTGTGCGGCCCTAGGCAGGCCAGCCAGCCCCATTTGCCCTGCACCACCCCCCAAATAATAATAATTAAAAAATATGTTTCAGTCTGCGTTCCAACACCACTAGCTCTATCGTGGGTGGATCACATTCTTTATAAGTCCATCACAAAAGTTACTTCCAAATTTTTCTACCGTTGAAGGGGGGGAAGGCAAGGGGGAATAAGACTAATTCTTTTTTTTTTTTTAGGTTTTTGCAAGGCAAATAGGGTTATGTGGCTTGCCCAAGGCCACACAGCTAGGGAATTATTAAGTGTCTGAGACCAGATTTGAACCCAGGTACTCCTGACTCCAGGGCCGGAGCTTTATCCACTAAGCCACCTAAGTCGCCCCAAATAAGATTAATTTTTGCTTCTACTTTCTCCACTTTAATGACCCCTTCTCATTAGTTTTTCTACTCAAATCCTACCTATTCATTAAGACCTGACTCTAGTCTTCACTATTCATGAAGTTACCTTTATTTGAAATAAATAGCCTCTGTTTATAAAACTAATTCAGAATTTGATTATATATTTTGTTTTTCCACTAAAAGTACATTTTGCTCATCTCTTCTTGAATGCAGCAATTCCATCATCCTTCATAGTAGTGCAATATAAGAACACTGACTCTTGTCTCACATGACTAACATTTCTACTTTACTTCTACTTTTTGCCTGTTTTTCACCCCCTGAGAAATTCATTTCATTGGGCATAGTTTTCTCATATGTAAAATAAGGGTGTTGAATTAGAAAGTTTTCTAAGGTCCTTTCCAGTTCTAAAAGTGTGATCCTATAATATTATTTTGCCCCACATCACTCTAGCACAATATTAAGGACATAGAAGCTGAACAACAAATGATTCTTTAGTGATTGATCAATTTATAGGAGTCCTTCTTTCTACTTATTTACAACATTCTATGACTTCCTCCTTGAGATGAAAAAGTCTGAATCTGAAATTATCCAAGGGCAGTAAAGGGTAGTGGAATACAAATATAACATAGACAGTCAGGTATGAAAGCAATGAGAGTGACTTTTTTTGCAAATAGGTTGTTTGCAAAATATTTTTACATGTGAATTAAAAATAACTCCAAATCCCCCCCGTAAGCAGTTTAGATATGAAATATGGCTATTTCAGAGAAAACTATAATTAAAAGAAAGGAGTAAGGACAATTTTCCTTTCCCTACTCACTGCCATGACATCCTAAAACAAATTAAAAATGTGTGATTGTTGAATGAAATGTTACAATGAAGTAGTAAAAGGCATTTTGTGTGATTTGATTTAAGGCGAACAATGCATTTTCACATCATATGGGAAAACTCAACAGCTAAATGTCAACTAAAAAAGAAGTTGATTCACAAGAAATCATAAATCTCTTAGTGATTATTTTTGAGATAATCACTAGTTAAAATGTAAGAATAAAACGAGAAGTATGCTACATTGGATCTTCATGTAAAACCCAACATGCAGATGGATCTCAAAGGAATGAGCAAACAGTGTCAGAAGATATAAGCTAATCAGAAAAGTTTAAGTTCTATCACTCTAGGTTGAGAAGATGTATGGATGTTACCAAATTATATGATTCTCTGAAATAAATCCTATAGAGAAATGATTCTTCTCTTACTATAGGAGGAATTATTTGCTATTTTTTTGAGATTTTTTAAAAATTTTTATTAAAGATACTACTTGAGTTTTACAGTTTTCCCTCAATCTTGCTTCCCTCCCCCTACACCCACCCCACAGATAGCACTCCGTCAGTCTTTACTTTGTTTCCATGTTGTACCTCGATCCAAATTGGGTGTGATGAGAGAGAAATCATATCCTTAAAGAGAAGAGAAGTCTAAGAGGTAACAAGATCAAACCAAAAGACATCTGGGTTTTTTTTTCCGAATTAAAGGGAATAGTCCTTGTACTTTGTTCAAACTCCACAGCTCCTTATCTGGATACAGATGGCACTCTCCTTTGCAGACAGCCAAAAATTGTTCCCAATTAAGGTGCTGATGGAATGAGCAAGTCCTTCAAGGTTGAACAACACTCCAATGTTGCTGTTAGAATGTACAGTGTTTTGCTGGTCCTGCTCATCTCACTCAGCATCAGTTCATGCAAATCCCTCCAGGTTTCCCTGAAATCCCATCCCTCCTGGTTTCTAATAGAACAATAGTGTTCCATGACATACATATACCACAGTTTGCTAAACCATTCCCCAGCTGAAGGACATTTACTAGATTTCGAGTTCTTTGCCAGCACAAACAGGGCTGCTATAAATATTTTTGTACAAATAATGTTTTTACCCTTTTTCCTCTTCTCTTCAGGTTATAGACCCAGTAGTGGTATTGCTGGGTCAAAGGGTATGCACATTTTTGTTGCCCTTTGGGCATAGTTCCAAATAGCACTCCAGAAGGGTTGGATGAGTTCACAGCTCCACCAACAGTGTAATAGTGCCCCAGATTTCCCACATCCCTTCCAACAATGATCATTATCCTTCCTGGTCATACTGGCCAATCTGACAGGTGTGAGGTGGCACCTCAGTGAAGCTTTAATTTGCATTTCTCTAATAATTAATGATTTAGAGCATTTTTTCATATGGCTATGGATTGCTTTGATCTCCTCATCTGTAAATTGCCTTTGCATATCCTTTGACCATTTGTCAATTCGGGAATGGCTTTTTGTTTTAAAAATATGACTCAGTTCTCTGTATATTTTAGAAATGAGTCCTTTGTCAGAATCATTAGTTGTAAAGATTGTTTCCCAATTTACTTTTCTTTTGATCTTGATTACATTGGTTTTATCTGTGCAAAAACTTTTTAATTTAATGTAATCGAAATCATCTAATTAGTTTTTAGTGATGTTCTCCAATGCGTCCTTAGTCATAAACTGTTTCCCTTTCCATAGATCTGGCAGGTAGACTAGTCCTTGATCTTCTAATTTGCTTATAGTATTGTTTTTTATGTCTATGTCCTGTAATCATTTGGATCTTATCTTGGTAAAGGGTGTGAGGTGCTGGTCTAATCTAAGTTTCTTCCATACTAACTTCCAATAATCCCAGCAGTTTTTATCAAAGAGAGTTTTTATCCCAGTGGCCTGACTCTTTGGGTTTATCAAAGAGCAGATTACTATAATCCTCTTCTGCTTTTATACCTAGTCTATTCCACTGGTCCACCTCTATTTCTTAGCCAGTACCAAACAGTTTTGATGACTGATGCTTTATAATATAATTTTAGATCCGGTAGTGCTAAGCCACTTTCGTTTGCATTTTTTTTCATTAAGCTCCTGGCAATGCTTGACTTTTTATTTCTCCATATGAATTTGCTTACAATTTTTTCTAGCTCATTAAAGTAATTTTTTGGAATTTTGATTGGTAGGGAACTAAACAGATAGTTTAGTTTTGGTAGAATTGTCATTTTTATTATATTAGCTCTACCTATCCATGAGCAGTTGATATTTGCAAAGTTATTTAAATCTGATTTAATTTGTGTGAGAAGTGTTTTATAATTGCTTTCAAAAAGATTCTGAGTCTGTCTTGGCAAATAGACTCCCAAGTATTTTACACTGTCTGAGGTTACTTTGAATGGAATTTCTCTTTCTAGCTCTTCCTGCTGTTTCTTGCTAGTCATATATAGTAAAGTAGTGGATTTATGGGGGTTTATTTTATAACCTGCAACTTTGCTAAAATTGCAAATTGTTTCCAGTAGTTTTTTAGATGATTTCTTGGGATTCTCTAGTTCATGTCATCTGTGAATAGTGAGAGTTTTGTCTCTTCCTTCCCAATTCTAATTCCTTTAATTTCTTTTTCTTCTCTAATTGCTGATGCTAACATTTCTAATACAATATTGAATAGTAGTGGTGATAACGGGCAGCCTTGTTTAACCCCTGATCCTATTGGCAATGCCTCTAGCCTCTCCCTATTGAGTATAATGCTTGTTGATGGTTTCGGAAAGATACTGCTTATTATTTTAAGGAACAGTCCATTTATTCCTATACTCTCTAGTGTTTTTAATAGGAATGGATGCTGTATTTTGTCAAAAGCTTTTTCAGCATCTATTGATATGATCATATGGTTTCTGATAGGTTTGTTATTGATATAATTGAGTATACTAACAGTTTTCCTAATATTGAACCAACCCTGCTTTCCTGGAATAAATCCTACTTGATCATAATGCATTATCCTAGTGATGACTTGTTGTAGTCATTTTGCTAAGATTTTATTTAGGATTTTTGCATCTATATTCATCAGGTAAATAGGTCTATAATTTTCTTTCTCTGTTCTAACTCTTCCTGGTTTAGGTAACAGTACCATATTGGTATCATAGAAAGAGTTAGGCAGAGTTCCATCTTTCCCTATTTTTCCAAAGAGTTTATATAGGATTGGAACCAATTGCTCCTTAAATGTTTGCTAGAATTCACTTGTGAATCCATCAGGCCCTGAAGATTTTTTTTAGGGAGTTCAATAATGGCTTGTTGAATTTCTTTTTCTGAGATAGGGTTGTTCAGGTATTTAATCTCTTCTTCATTTAACCTGGGCAACTTATATTTTTGGAAATATTCATCCATTTCACTTGGATTATCAAATTTATTGGCATAAAGTTGGGCAAAATAATTTTGAATTATTACTTTAATTTCCTCCTCATTGGTGGTGAGTTCACCTTTTTCATTTATAATACTAGCAATTTGGTTTTCTTCTTTCTTTTTTTTAATCAAATTGACCAGAGGTTTATCAATTTTATTGTTTTTTTCATAATACCAACTTTTGGTTTTATTTATTAATTCAATAGTTTTTTTTCTTTCAATTTTATTAATTTCTCCTTTAATTTTTACAATCTCTAATTTGGTATTTGATTGGGGATTTTTGATTTGTTCTTTCTCTAATTTTTTTAGTTACATGTTTAGTTCATTGATTTCCTCTTTCTCCAATTTATTCATATAAGCATTTAGAGCTATAATATATCCCCTGAGATTTGCTTTGAATGAATCCCATAGGTTTTGGTATGTTCTTTCATTATTATCATTATCTAGGATAAAATGTTTAATTCTTTCTATAATTTGTTTTTTGGTCCACTCATTTTTTAAGATGAGGTTATTCAGTTTCCAATTTGCTCTGGGTCTATATCTCCTTGGCCCAGTATTGCACATGACTTTTATTGCACTGTGATCTGAGAAAGATGTATTCACTATTTCTGCCTTTCTGCAGTTGATTATTAGGTTTTTATGTCCTAGGACATGGTCAATTTTTGTATAAGTTCCATGTACTGCAGAGAAAAAGGTATATTCCTTCCTATCCCCATTCAGTTTCCTCCATAAGTCTACCATATCTAATTTTTCTAGCAATCTATTTACCTCCCTAATTTCTTTTTTGTTTGTTTTATGATTTGATTTATCTAGATCTGATAGCAGGAGGTTGAGGTCTCCTACTAGTAGAGTTTTGCTGTCTATGTCTTCCTGTAATTCTTTCAGCTTCTCCTCTAAGAATTTGGGTGCTGTCCCACTGCTTGCATATATATTCAATATTGAAATGACTTTATTGTCTATGGTACCTTTTAGGAGGATAAAGTTTCCTTCCTTATCTGTTTTAACTCTATCTATTTTTGCTGCTGCTTTGTCTGAGATAAGGATTGCTACCCCTGCTTTTTTTACTTCAGCTGAAGCAAAATATATTTTGCTCCAACCTTTTACCTTTACTCTATATGTATCTCTCTGCTTCAAATGAGTTTCTCGTAAGCAACATATTGTAGGATTCTGGTTTTAAATCCACTCTGCTATTTGCTTACATTTTAAGGGAGAGTTCATCCCATTCACATTCAAGGTTATGATTACTAATTCTTTATTGCCCTCCATGCTATCTTCCCTCTGTTTGTATTTTCCCCTTTTCCACCCTTTTTATCCATATTCCCCAGTATTTTGTTTTTGAATACCACCCCCTTCAGTGTGTTTGCCCTCCTATATCACACCCTATCCTTTCTTTCCCCTTTCCCTGTTCCCTTCCCTTCCTTTTGTTATTTCCTCCACTCCCCTTACCTTTCTCTGTCCCCCCTCCCCTTTTCCCCTTTTACTTCTTGAAAGGTTAGATGTTTTATAGTTAACTGAGTATGTGTAGGTTGACTTTAGGCCAAGTCTGATGAGAAGAAGATTCAGGTGTTTCTCCTCTACTCCCTTCTTCCCCTCTATTACCATAGTTTTTTTTTACCTCTTAGTGTAATGAGATTTGTCCCATTCAATCCCCTCCCTCCCTCCTCCTGTCTCTTTCTTGTCCCCCTTTTTGGGGAGGTAGTATATTTTTTTTAGATCATTCTATCTAAGTCATAGAAAATTCTGAGTGTCTGATCCTTCTAGTTCAGTATATTCTGTTGAATAGAGTCAAAATTCCTGAGAGTTATTAGAGTCTTTCTCCCCAGTGGAGTTAAAGCCAGTTACATCCCATTAGATATCAGTCTCATGGATAGGTCATGGATGTCCATCATTTCTGGCTAGGTATATTCTCTCTTTTAGAGTTACATTTCTCAGGATTTATGAGAGTCTCTAAACCCCTCCCCCCCCATGCTGGGATATAGCCAGTTACAATTTGCTGGATTGCATTTTTTTCCTTTTACAGCACCCCCCTTTTTTTTTATCTTTTCATGTGTCTCTTGAACCTCCTGTTTGATATCCAAATTTTCTGTTTAGCTCTGGTCTTTTCATCAGAAATTTTTGGAATTCTTCCATTTCGTTAAATGTCCATCTTTTTTCCCTGGAAGAGAAGGCTCAGCTGTGCAGGAAAATAGATTCTTGGCTGCATTCCAAGCTCCCATGCTCTTGGAAATATATCATTCCAGGCCCTTTGATCCCTTAAAGTTGATGCAGCCAGGTCCTGCATGATCCTTACTGTGGTTCCTTGATATTTAAATTGTTTCTTTCTGGCTGCTTGCAGGATTTTCTCTTTTATCTGATAGTTCTGGAGTTTGGCCACAACATTCCTTGGTGTTTTCATTTTAGGATCTTTTTCTGGTGGGGATCGATGTACTCTTTCAATAACTACTTTGCCCTCCGATTAGATGATGTCAGGGCAGTTTTCCATCACTAGATCCTGTAATATTAAGTTCAGGCTTCTTTTCTCTTCAATGTTTTCAGGAAGTCCTATAATTTTCAGGTTTCCTCTCCTCGATTTATTCTCGAGGTCAGTGGTTTTGTTGATGAGGTATTTCACATTTGCTTCTATTTTTTTTTCTATTTTTTCATTTTGTTTAACTGACTCTTGCTGTCTCGTGGAGTCATTAGTTTCTGTAGATTCCATTATTTTTTGGGGGGAGGAGTTTTCTTCATTAACCTTTTCCAATTGGTCAATTCTACTTTTGAAAAAGCATTCCATTTGACCAATTGAGGTTTTGCGAGAATTAATTTCTTTTTGCATTTGCTCATTTGAGGATCTGAGAGAATTATTCTCATTTTGTAATTGTCCAATTGATGATCTGAGATATTTATTCTCCTTTTGTGTTTGTCCAATTCTACTTTCTAAGGTTTTGTTTTCTTGTTGCAAGGTATTATTTGTCTCCCCCAAATTTTCCAGTTGATTTTTAAACTCCTTCCTTATTTCTTCAAGGAAGTCTTTCTGTGCTGGAGACCAGATTGTATTCTCCTCAGATGTTCCAGGTCTCTCTGGGTTGGGGTCTTTCCTTCCAGGAATTTTTCTATGGCTCCACCTTTCTGCTGACCCTTCTTCATTATGCTAAGACCTTGAGTTGGGTGGGGCTGGTTCACCTGGGCTTGGGATCTCTAAAGGCTTTACTGAGTGCAGTTTCTCTGGCTGTCCAGTAGGAGGTGCTGGTTGCCCTCTATGGGGTGTCTGTGACCTTGGTTGCTAGGCCTTCTCCCTTTGCTTGAGGGAGGGAATTGGAGCTATTGGATTCTTTTGCCTTCAAACAATGGTGGGCTTTACCCTGGCCTGAGGTGATTCCTCAGCTGGGCTGGTTCTTTTGCTCACACACCTGGGCCTGAGGCAGAAGTAATTTGCATTTGTTTTGGAGGAGGCCTCAGAGCAATGGGCTCAGAGTTTCTCAGACCTGAGGAACCCAGGGATGGTGTCAGCAGCTGTCCTGCACCAGACCTCTCCCTGCAGCCCCTTCCCCAAGCTCCAGGGGGACAGCACCAACACCAGCACCTCTGTTTCCCTGCGGACCCAAGCCCCCTTCTTCAGCCCCACCGCTGATCCAGCAGGTCCAGCTCTCAGGCCCTCAGACTCCTGGTTCTGATTCAGCTGTTGATCTGGCTGATCTTCCCTGGGAGGTCAGACTCACCTGCTGGTACTCAGCCAAGGCTGCTGCGGGAGACAAATCCTGAGGTAGATTTTCCTCTCCTGGCTTTTCTTTCTGGGTTTCCTGGTTTGGATTTCTTTTAAGAGGTTTGTTTCATGTGATAGATGGGGAAGAGATCAGGAGACTTTAGAACTGTGCCTGTCTTCTCTCCGCCATCTTGACCAGAAGTCTATTTGCTATTTTTAATGCATGCTTATAATATTATCAATATTTTCTCACTCAGTTGATAGAGGTTCAGTCTCAAAATCAAGATTTGGGTATAAATACTAAGTTGGTGACTAAGGTGCTGTAAATAAGAGCTGTATGTATACATGGCATATGGGTGGGAACTATGGGTATGTGTGTACAGTTGTGCACAAGTGCATTTTGATGTAGCGGGCACTTCCTAGAACTTATGAAATCACTAGCCCTATTCAATCACCCCCACTACAAAATTATAAAAACAAAATAAGAGTTCATTACAATAGTGTCATTACTGTGTAAAAAGTTCTTGTGGTTCTGCTTACTTATGAAAATAATCAACTACAAAACACTTAGTTATTCTGTTTTTTAATTTAATATTTATTCTCATTTTGTACAAATAATGTTTTTTACATTAATAAAATATTCTTGTTTAAGAGTAAGCAAAATATCCCCTCCCCCATAAATATAGACTTGCTTGAGTGATAAAGTAAAGGGGAGAGAAAAAAATTAAAATTAAAAAAATAATAATAGTAATAATTGTAGGTATGGCCAGGTTGCCCAATGGATGGAGCACCAGCCCTGGAGCCATGAGCACAGGAGCCCACATCTGGCCCTGTAAACCCAGCAATCACCCAGCCATGTTACATGCAAGCCCTGCAAAAACCAACAAAAAAAAAATAAAAAAAGACAAAAAAAAGAAATAAAATAGTAATAATAGTAGGGGTGGCTGGGTGGTGGACAGAGCATTGGCCCTGGAGCCAGGAGCACCCGGGTCCAAATCTGGCCTCAGACACGCAACGATCACCCTGCTATGCGGCCCCAGGCAGGCCACCCAGCCAAATTTGCCCTGCAATCCCCCCAAAATAATAATAGTAAAAAATGTGCTTGAGTCTTTGTTCCAACACCAACAACTCTGTTGTGGGTAGATCACATTCTTTATGATAAGTCCATTGCAAAAGTTACTTCCATATTTTTCCACCATTCCCATTGCTGATCTCAACTCCCTCCTTTCATATTTCTCCACTACCATGTACTATATTTTCTCTCTCCTTTCTCTCTGACTCTGCTGTAGGGTCCCTGAGTGGCACAGCAGACAGATCCCTGGTGCTGGGGCCAAGAAGCCCTGAGCCCCCCTATCACCCCTTAGGCCCAGCATCCACCTGGCCCTATGGTCTCAGACAGGCTATCCAATCCCAGCCCCTTGCAAGAAGTAAAAAAAGTAAATGTGTTATATCTGACCATTCTTCCCCCTGGTCCATCCTCTCCTCCATCACTCACATCCTCCCCTTCCCCCTGCCCCCCTTCTTACTCCAGATGCCTATACCCCATTGAATATATATGCTGTTTCCTCTCCTAGCTACTTTTGATGAGAGCAAAGTTTCCCTCATTCACCCTTGCCTTCCCCTCTTCCATATCATTTCAATAGCTCATTGTAATAAAGAAAAATCTTTTTATATGAAATGTCTTGGCTTATTCCCCCTCCCCTTTTTCTTTCTCCCATTACATTTCCCTTTTTTCTATTGACTCCATTTTTACACCATATTTTATCTTCAAATTTAGCTTTCTCCTGTGCTTTAACTATAAAAGCTCTTTGTACCTGCTCTATTGACTGAGAAGGTTCATAAGAGTCTTATCAGTGTCATTTTTCTACGCAGGAATACATGAAGTTCAGCATCAAGTCCCTCATATTTTCACCCTCTCCTCAAATTTCTATGCTTCACCCGAGTCCTGTATCTGAAGATCAAACCTTCTGTTCAGCTCTGGCCATTCCAACAGGAACATTTGAAATTCCCCTGGTTCATTGAAAGTCCATCTTTTTTCCTGCAAGAGGACATTCAGCCTTGCTGGGTAGTTGATCTTGGCTGCATTCTAACCTCTTTTGCCTTCTGGTATATTATATTCCAAGCCCTACAAGCTTCCAATGTAGTTGCTGCTAAGTCCTGTGTGATCCTGATTGAAGCTCCATATTTGAAGTATGTCCTTCTGGCTGCTTGTCATATTTTTTCTTTGACTTGGGAGTTCTGGAATTTGGCTATAATATTCCTAGGGGCTGGGTTTTGGGGGCTCTCTTTCTCTGGGGAGGATCGGTGGATTCTCTCCATTTCTATTTTGCCCTCTGTTTCTAGAATATCAGGGCAATTTTCCTGTAGTAATTCTTTGAAAATGATGTCAAGGCTCTTTTCCTGATCATGACTTTCAAGTATTCAAATAATTTTTAAATTATCTTTCCTAAGTCTGTTTTCTCAATGAGATATTTCACATTTTCTTCTAATTTTTCATTCTTTTGGTTTTGAAGTATTGATTCCTGATTTCTGGTAAATTCATCAATATCCCTGAATTCTATTCTTTGTCTGAAGGATTTGTTCTCCTCAGAGAGTTTTCTTATCTCTTTTTCCATCTGGCCAATTTTGCTTTTTAAAGCATTCTTCTCCTCAATAACTTTTTTTAACTGTTTTATCCATTTGACCTAAGCTGGTTTTCAGCATGCTATTTCCTTTAGCATTTTTTTGGATTTCTGTGACTAGGCTGCTGACTTCATTTTCATGTTTTTCCTGCATCTCTCTCATTACTTTTCTGAGTTTTTCTTTTAACTCCCTCATTTGATTTTCAGTCTTTTTTGAGCTCTGTCATAGCCTGAGCCCAATTTCTGTTTGTCCTAGAGTCTTTAGATGCAGGAGCTTGTGCTTGCTCATCTTCAGACTGAGTATTTTGATCCTTCTTGGGCTCATATGCAAAATATTTCTCAATGGTGTTCCTCTTTTTTCTCTGCTTACTCATTTTCCCACCCTAAGCTTGTTTTGGAGGTGCTTCCTGAGATTTTGGGACACTCCCACAAGGGTCTCAGTGTTTGAGGCTCTGTCCTCTCTTCTGGTCTGTGAATGACCATGTGCACCCCCCCTCTGAACGGGGCTGAGGTTGGGAGGCCCTGCTGTTCTATTGGGGGGACCTAGACTGTGATCAGGATCTGAATGTGGTCAGAACCCCAGAGTTCTGTTCCAGGGACAGAGCTGGCAGTCTCTCTCTCTTCACTCCCCTTCCTATGTTCAATGGGCTCATGCCCTGGGGGCTCCTACTTACTGGCTCTTCCTGCTTCTCTTCCTTGATCTGGGCTGTGGTGGCCACTGTGTGCCCTGAGGGCTGGGCTTCACGTGTTCCCTCTGGCAGAGGTCTCCTGCTGTTCCTCCAATTTGTGCTGGGGCACTTGGGGCATAGCTCAAGAAACTCCCCTGCTGCTGTGAGCTGCAGCTCCCAGCACCCTGGGCTGCCTCCAAGAGGCTGAAGTTCTTTCCCTGTGGCACACCACCCCCTGGTGGGCTGCCTCTCCAACCCCGGGGAACAGAGCCTTTCTGCTCTTTTCCAGGTTACCTTGAGTAGGAGCACTGCATCACTGGGTCCCTCTGTGGGTTCTGTCTCTCCAAAATTTAGTTA